>NC_081364.1:40438151-40695651 GCF_030684315.1 Stegostoma tigrinum | reverse complement strand
GCTTGCTTCTTCGCCATAACAATTCTATGATTATGTGAATTGTCCATCATCATTCATGAGTTTATCTGATCAACTGTTGTGGGATTGCTAGTTCTGTCTACTAGGTGCTGTTTCCACCATTTGGTAGGTAAGTTGTCCTTTCTTATAGTTTCACTTCATTTTTTAGCTATGTCTCATATAATCTCCTGTACTCTTCATTGACCAGGGTTGATCCCCCAGCTTGATGATAATTGTGAGCTGGGAAGTATGCTAGTGCTGTAATATTACAGATTATGGTTGAGCCTAATTCTGCTGTGATGACCCACAACATCTCATAAGTGTGTTCTGAGGATAGGTCGCTTGACTCGAAATATTAACTCTGATTTCTCTCCACAGATGCTGCCGAACTTTTCCAGAAATTTCTGTTTTTGTTTCATAGATGTCCACTTTTGAATTGTTAGATCCATTCAAAGCCACATTTTGGGGCAGCCACACAATTCATAAGAATATAAGGACGTAAGAAATAGAAGCAGGAGTAGGCTATCTAGCCCATCGAGCCTGCTCCATCATTCAATAAGATCATGGCTGATCTGTTTGTGGACTCAGCTCACTTAGCCACCTGCTCACCATAACCCTTAATTCCACTACTGTTCAAAAATCTATCTTTGTCTTAAAAACAATCAATGAGGAAGCCTCACTGCTTCACTGCACAGAGAATGCCACAGATTCACAGCCCTTTGGGAAAAGAAGTTCCTCCTCACTCAGTCCCAAATCTGCTCTCCTTTAGTTTGAGTCTATGCTCCCTAGTTCTAGATTCACTTTCTGGTTCTCGTTTCAACTCAATGGAGAATGACCTCAATGTAAAAGTGAAGACTTCTTCTTCCCAACGATCACACAGTAAACACTCCTGCCAATAATGTCATGTTCAGAAGCATCTGCAGCAGGAAGATTGCTGAGGACTAAGTCAAGTAAATACTCTTCTCCTATTGGCTCCCTTACCATCTGCCACAGATCCAGCCTATCAGTCATGTCCAATCCCTGTGAAAAGCATTTTCTACATATAATTTCTTTAGATCCTGTTAAACTGTCAGCAATCAGCTTTAATCATTTGACTTGAATACTTGCGACATATATGGATGAAAGTTTCTTTTTAATGGGCACTACTAACTTAAAATGGCTGCTGTGATGACCTGGCACTTCGAGACAACCCACACAAAACTGGCTATATTAGAATTACCGTCTTAATCAAGAGGCATTAAAACTTAGTGAGGTGCCAAGAATTTGACATTTCTTGTTTTACAGACACTTGCTTGATAAATTCATATATTGGATGTGAATGCTTAAATGTGGAGCATTCTGTTTAAAAAAGGCAACTGAACCAGACTTGCAATATACAAATAAACCGTATTTCAGTCGCTTCCTTTGAGTCAAAAGGAAGAGAAAGCAGCTTGGACTGAAAACAACACACATAGAGAAAGTTCTTCTTTCCCTCTCTCTTTCAATCTCTGTATCAAGCGTGGAAATCAATGCCAGGGAAACCACGGCACATTGAGAAAGCAAGGTTATTTGCAGAGATAGTAGGAACTGCAGATGCTGGAGAATCTGGGATAACACGATGTAGAGCTGGATGAACACAGCAGGCCAAGCAGCAGAGGAGCAGGGAAGCTTGAAGTTTGGGGCCTAGACCATTCTTCAGAAATGGGGGAGGGGAAGGGAATTCTGAAATAAATAGGGAGGGGGAGGCAGATAGAAGATGGATAGAGCAGAAGATAGATGGAGAGGAGACAGACAGGTCAAAGATGTGGGGATGGAGCCAGTAAAGGTGAGTGTATATGGGGAGTTAGGGAAGGGTTAGGTCAGTCCAGGGAGGACGGACAGGTCAAGGGGGCAGGATGAGGCTAGTAGGTAGGAGATATCCCCTCCCTAACTCCCCAGCTACACTCACCTGTACTGGCTCCAGCCCCGCCTCTTTGACCTGTCTGTCTCCTCTCCACCTGTCATCTCCACTATCCATCTTTGATCTGCCTCTCCCTCTGTTCCTATTTATTTCAGAACGCACTTACCCTCCCCCATTTCTGAAGAAGTGTGCAGGCCCAAAACGTCAGCCTTCCTGCTCCTCTGATGCTGCTTGACCTACTGTGTTCATCCAGCTCTGCACTTTGTTATGAGAGATAATGGGAACTGCAGATGCTGGAGAATCTGAGATAACAAAGTGTGGAGCTGGATGACCACAGCAGGCCAAGCAGCATCTTAGGGTCTAGGCCGGAAACTTCAGCTTTCCTGCTCCTAAGATGCTGCTTGGCCTGCTGTGTTCATCCAGCTCCACACTCGACACTTTGTTATCTCAGATTCTCCAGTATTGGCAGTTTCTACTATCTCTGAAACAATTTCAAACCCACTGCAAAACCTCTTCTAAGGATGCCTACCTTGAAGGAGTTAACTCCTCCCTTCAGAAAGGTCTCAATGGATCTGACTTCGCCTGCAACTCTCTCATAATCTCTTCAGTCCTGAAGCTGCTCAACCATGTCCTGAAGCAAACCAGGTACTACAGCCACATTACCTTTCTTAGTATCAGAGATAATGGGAACTGCAGATGCTGGAGATTCCAAGATAATAAAATGTGAGGCTGGATGAACACAGCAGGCCAAGCAGCATCTCAGGAGCACAAAAGCTGACGTTTCGGGCCTAGACCCTTCATCAGAGAGGGGGATGGGGGGAGGGAACTGGAATAAATAGGGAGAGAGGGGGAGGCGGACCGAAGATGGAGAGTAAAGAAGATAGGTGGAGAAGGTGTGGGTGGGGAGGTAGGGAGGGGATAGGTCAGTCCAGGGAAGACGGACAGGTCAAGGAGGTGGGATGAGGTTAGTAGGTAGCTGGGGGTGCGGCTTGGGGTGGGGGGAAGGGATGGGTGAGAGGAAGAACTGGTTAGGGAGGCAGAGACAGGTTGGACTGGTTTTGGGATGCAGTGGGTGGGGGGGAAGAGCTGGGCTGGTTGTGTGGTGCAGTGGGGGGAGGGGATGAACTGGGCTGGTTTAGGGATGCAGTGGGGGAAGGGGAGATTTTGAAACTGGTGAAGTCCACATTGATACCATATGGCTGCAGGGTTCCCAGGCGGAATATGAGTTGCTGTTCCTGCAACCTTCGGGTGGCATCATTGTGGCAGTGCAGGAGGCCCATGATGGACATGTCATCAAGAGAATGGGAGGGGGAGTGGAAATGGTTTGCGACTGGGAGGTGCAGTTGTTTGTTGCGAACTGAGCGGAGGTGTTCTGCAAAGCGGTCCCCAAACCTCCTCCTGCACTGCCACAATGATGCCACCCGAAGGTTGCAGGAACAGCAACTCATATTCCGCCTGGGAACCCTGCAGCCATATGGTATCAATGTGGACTTCACCAGTTTCAAAATCTCCCCTTCCCCCACTGCATCCCTAAACCAGCCCAGTTCATCCCCTCCCCCCACTGCACCACACAACCAGCCCAGCTCTTCCCCCCCACCCACTGCATCCCAAAACCAGTCCAACCTGTCTCTGCCTCCCTAACCGGTTCTTCCTCTCACCCATCCCTTCCCCCCACCCCAAGCCGCACCCCCAGCTACCTACTAACCTCATCCCACCTCCTTGACCTGTCCGTCTTCCCTGGACTGACCTATCCCCTCCCTACCTCCCCACCCACACCTTCTCCACCTATCTTCTTTACTCTCCATCTTCGGTCCGCCTCCCCCTCTCTCCCTATTTATTCCAGTTCCCTCCCCCCATCCCCCTCTCTGATGAAGGGTCTAGGCCCGAAACGTCAGCTTTTGTGCTCCTGAGATGCTGCTTGGCCTGCTGTGTTCATCCAGCCTCACATTTTATTACCTTTCTTAGTACATGCCTACGGAACCAGATCATCCACAATTGACTACAGTCCACAATTTGGCCCCAACCACGACAATGTTTACATTCAGAACATTGGGATCCTTCAAAAACGTTTCTCCTTATGACTCCTGAAACACACACTTGCAACGATGCACTGGCATCTCCTGGCACTACAATCCAGCCTACCCCAGCTCAGAGCCTCCCTCTTCCACAGCTGCAAAGGACCTCTCCTGTTTTTAATTCTTCGCAGTATTCACAACCTGAAAGCACAATTCTACTCAGCTTTATAGGACACTAAAAACCGTAAGTACAGTAAACTTACCGGTGCCTGTCACTCAAAACGGGATTCCTCCACCTCCCAAATCCCCAACCCTACCCAGGACCTTCCCCAAAATATACCCACCACCATTGGCCATGTGGCCACTGTCGGAGCACCCACAAATGACATCACATCCGCCACCGCCGGGAACGCCACTTCCGGGACAGCAAACGCCATTGGCACCACTGCTGATGGCCACCGCCTCCATTTCTGAGGCCAAAACTACAGGCACCGAGGGTGCATCTGCCGACACCGCTGCTGCCACCACGACCAACATCCAGGTCTTACCGACCGACTTCGCTGGCCCCACCGCCGACTCCACTCCACCCACCGCCAATGCAACTCTGCCCACCGCCAATACTGACGTCACTCCACTCACGACCGATGCCATCGCAACTCCGACCACCGTCGCCATCGCACCGCCCACCGCCTCCACGGCCAGCAGCTCCAGAGGAGACTGTAGCACCCAGGCCTGTCGGGTCTTCACCATCCCCCCGACTCCCCCCTTACTGAGGATGAATGATCAGTCCTCAGTAAAGGGCTTACCTTTGTCCCCCTCCAACCACATATCAACGAATACTGCTCATGCTTGGACGTTGAATAGTTCTTCCGCCGCCTCACCTCCTTGCTTACTTCTTTAACCATCGGTCTAACCCTTCTCCTACTGACCCCTTCTCCTGCCTTCAACACACCCCCTCCTCCTGTACACCTCTCCAAGGCCTCCTACCCTCCCTCAACCTCTTCGCCTCCAACTGCCATCGAGTCATCAATCGCCTCAACCTCTCCACCCTTCTTGCCAATTCCAACCTCTCCCCAATGGAATGTGCAACCCTCTGCTCCCTCTGCTCCAATCTCAACCTCACTATAAAACCCACGGACAAGGGTGGCACAGTTGTAGCATGGCGCACTGACCTCTACATCACCTAGGCCCAGCAACTAATCTCTGACCATGCCTGCTACCACCTCCTTGATCATGACCCCACCACTGACCACCAAACCATCATCTCCCAAACCATCCACAACCTCATCACATCAGGTGACCTCCCACCCACAGCCTCCAACTTCATTGTTCCACAACCCTGCACGGCCCGTTTCTATCTCCTTCCCAAAATCCACAAACCTGACTGCCCTATTGTATCTGCCTGCTCCTGCCCCACCAAACTTATGTCCACCTATCTTGACTCCATTTTCTCCCCCTTGGGCCAGGAACTCCCTACCTACATCCGTGACACCACCCACGCCCTCCACCTCCTCCAAACCTTCCAATTCCTTGGTCCCCAACTCCTCATCTTTAACATGGACATCTAGTCCCTATTACCTGTATTCCCCATGCAGATGGCCTAAAGGCCCTCCGCTTCTTCCTGTCTCACAGGCCCAAACAGTCCCGCTCCACTGACACCCACATCTGCTTAGCTGAACTTGCCCTCATCCTTAACAACCTCTCTTTCAATTCCTCCCACTTCCTACAGACCAAGCAGGTGGCCATGGGTACCCGCATGGGCCCAAGCTATGCCTGCGTTACTGGAACAATCCCTCTTCCACATCTACACTGGCCCTAAACCCTACCTCTTCCTCCGTTGCATTGATGACTGTATCAGCACTGTCTCGTGCTCCCACAAGGAGCTCGAGCAGTTCATTTACTTCACCAATACCTTCCACCCCGAACCTAACTTCACCTGGACCATCTCTGATACCGCTCTCTCATTCCTGGACCTCTCCGTTTCCATCTCTGGCAACCACCTGGAAACCGATATCCATTTCAAGCCCACCAACTACCACAGCTACCTGGAATACACCTCGTCCCATCCTGCAAAAATGCCTTCCCCTATTCCCAAGTCCTTCGCCTCCACTGCATCTGCTCCCAGGATGAGGCATTCCCCTCCCAATCATCTCAGATGTCCTCGTTTTTCAAGGACAGTAACTTTCCCACCACAGTGGTCGAGAAAGCATTTGACCATGTCTCCCATATTTCCTGCAGCTCATCCTTCACAGCCCCTCCCTGCAATAACAACCAAAACAGAATCCCCCTCATCCTCATGTACCACCCCACCAACTTCCGGATCCAGTGCATCATCCTCTGACACTTTTGCCATCTGAAATGTGACCCCACCACCAAAGACATTTTTCCCTCCCCACCTTTATAAGCTTTCCAGAGGGACAACTCCCTCCGTGAATCCCTTGTCTGCTCCACACTCCCCTCCAGACCCGGCACCTTTCCCTGAAATCGCAGGAAGTGCTACACCTGCCCCCACACCTCCCCACTCAATGCCATCTCTGGCCCCAAGAAGACTTTCTACTTCAAGCAGATGTTCATCTGCACATCTGCTACTGTAATTTACTGTATCCACTGCTCCTGTTGTGGCCTCCTCTACATTAAGGAAACCAAGCGGAGGCTTGGGGACAGCTTTGCAGAACACTGATGCTCTGTTTGCACTAAACAACTGCACCTCCCAGTAGCGAACCATTTCAACTGCCCCTCCCATTCCTCAGATGACATGTCCATCATGGGCCTCCTGCAGTGCCACAATGATGCCACCCGAAGGTTGCAGGAACAGCAACTCATATATTGCTTGGGAACCCTGCAGCCCAATGGTATCAATGTGGACTTCACAAGCTTCAAATCTCCCCTCCCCCTACCGCATCCCAAAACCAGCTCAGCTTGTCCCCGCTTCCCTAGCCTGTTCTTCCTCCCACCTATCTCCTCCTCCCACCTCAAATCCCAACCCCATCTCCTACCTACAAGCCTCATCCCACCCCCTTGACCTGTCCATCCTCTCTGGACTGACCTATCCCCTCCCTAACTCCCGACCTACACTCACCTATACAGGCTCTACCCCCGCCCCATTAACTTAACTGTCCCCGCTCCACCTATCTTCTCCTCTATCTATCTTCTATCCGCCTTCCCCTCTCTCCCTATTTATTTCAGAACCCCCTTCCCTTCCCCCTTTTCTGATGAAAGGTCTAAGCCTGAAACATCAGCCTTCCTGCTCCTATGATGCTGCTTGGCCTGCTGTGTTCATCCAGCTCTACACCTTGTTATCTAAGGTTATTTGCAAACTTCTCTAATACTGAGGGAACAGGACAGTTTTCTTTTATAGAAATGCGGACATTGCTGGTTAGACCACCATTTCTAGCTTCTCCAATCAAACTGTCTGGGCTCAGCTTTCACTCTCGCAACTCAAAAACTCTAAAAACATTAAAATGCAACTGCTTGTTCCTTCTTGTCAATAAATACAACGCCCATCCACCCTCTTCAGCACTTCTATTTCAGCTTCTGCCTGTATTTTGGGTATTAGATGTAACATTTTCTCATTTTTGCCATCATAATATTTCACCCTCACTCAAGAAAATCGTGGAATTTGTTCTACTTCATTCATGGTTTGGTTATCAAAGCTTAACAAAAATGTAGTGGCTACACCCTATCAAGATGGTTAAGTCAAATTAGAGGTAGATTCACTTGAGAAGTCTGGCAAAGCCAGAACAACTTGCAGGAACAACTTGCTGCATTTTGTATATAGTTGCCTAACAGGAAACTCACCATACGACTGGTGAAAATGAAGGAAGTCGCCATTTGTGAACATCTGGTGACTCTCTTCTGTACTGCCTCTTTGGCAAATGTATCTTGCCTCATGCAACGGGCCTGGAAATGCACACAGCACTCAAAGTGCACTCTCACTGGTGCTGTATACAATTGAGCAAGATTTTTTTTTTCCTCCTGTACTCAAATCCACTGTATAAAAGATTACCACACGACTTGCATTCTGAATTGTTTGTTGCACTTGCAAACTTTCAGTGACTTTTGTACAAGGGTGTAATGTGGAGATGCTGCTGTTGGATTGGGGTGGATAAGGTCAAAAATCACACAACACCAGGTTATAATCCACTAGGTGACATCTCTTGTATTCATTGATAAAACCTTTAATTATCTCAGGTCATTGACTTGAAAGGAATCTGGATTTTGCATTTTAATCAATGGTCTCCTTTTTAACTGATTAAAGTTTCAATAAGTGGCAGCCACTTTTAAGGTTACCACCTATCTGCTTATAAATTCCGTGTCTTATGCCCTCTGTCTCTCACTATTCCTGAGGAAGGAGCTCAGCTATGAAAGCTTGTGTTTTCAAATAAACATGCTGGAGTACAACCTCGAGTTGTATGGCTTTTGACTACGTACAAGGGCACTCAGGTCCTTTGAAAACTGGAAGTTGTCAATCTGTCACTATGCAAGAAATACTCTGCAAAAAGTAGTTAATCTCACACTTAATCACATTACATCCCATCTATCATGTTTATGCCCACTCACACGATCTGTCTAAATTTCTTGGATTCATGTTCCCACCAAGTTTTGTGTCGTCTGAAAATTTGAAAATATGACAATTATACCCCACATCCAAATAATTTTTATAAATTACGAACAGCTAGTGCCAGAGCACTGATTCTTGTACTATGCCACTTGTCAGAAACTGCAACCTGAGAACATTTTTTCTTCATTCACAGGATATAGGTATCATTGGCTGGGCAGCATTTATTGCCCACACCTAATTGCTCAGAGAGCAGTTACGAGCCAATCACATTGTTGTGTGCCTGGAGTCCATGTAGACCAGATCAGATGAAGTAGATTCCTTCCCTGTGGGGTATTAGTGAACTGGATGGGTTTTTTCAATAATCAACAATGGTTCCATGGTCGTCATTAGATCCTTAATTCCAGATTTTTATTGAATTTAAATTCCATCATCTGCCATCACAGGATTTGAACCAAGGCCTCCAGAACATTACCTGAGTCTCTGTAGTGGCTGTCCTTCATCTTTGATCTAATTAGCCAAATTTATTTGAAGCGTGATAGTTGCTTGCTAATAAAGCAAACAAAAATATTAATATTCTGGCTGACCAAGAAGGATTTAGAAAGAGGAAAGCTGATCACCTGATTGAAACATGTTTCATTTGTTTTATCTTACAAGCCATTGTTCTTTACCTGCAAGAAATCTTACTTCTGTTCTCATCCTCACTGCTGAAGAGATATGTCTTTGCATGATTTGCTACACGTAACAAAATTCACTCAAGTAAATGTCTTTATGATATTATGTTGTTAACATTCACTCCTAGAGATCTCACTACTTCTATACCATGAATACTATCCTAATTACTTGCAAGAATAATTTCTGGAGCCCAACTACTAAAAATCAGAATAAATTCTCTGTCTTCAAGTGTCATACCCTGAAAGGCTATTGTTTCGGTGGTGGCTATAGAATTCAGAACATACAATGGGTGACTTAAGAAATTGCATCAGGAACAGAAGCACACCATTTGTCAGAAACACAATAATCAAATAACACAATTACGTTACATAGAACCTAGGCTACAAGAGAAAGCCTTTTTGGTCGATGCTGATTTTTAGAATTCACAAAATGTTCTTTCAACTCTATATAATCCATCTCTACCTATCAGCATATTCTGTATGTCCTTCTCCATGATGTGCATATTTAGAAACCCATACTTTCAACTACGCAGTGTACATCAATGCAAAATTCAGTTCCAAATTTTAAACCCCTCTCTCTAACTGTGTTAATTAGAATTCTAGTATCATACTTCCGAACTCTGGTCTCATTATCCCACAACCAGTAAGTTTGATTGTAATTTTAAAATGTTACTAAACATTTCCACTATTACTACCTAACAAAAGATCACCAAATATTTATGAAAGGTATGTAAATGATTGTATCTTAAATCCTAAGCCACATTCAACCTGGGAATAACTAGTCTGATTCTAAATTCATCCCTCTTCTCCACTGATATTAAACAGCATATTAACTGCCGGTTGCCCTCAATGCTCACCAAAAAAACGTACTTTGTATGCAGACACATATTTCTGAATTGTTCAGGGAAACTAAGGTTTCTCAGAACCTATTTTTAACATTTGCTTAATAGCAAATTATCTATGCTACATCTCGATGGTAATTCTCAAAAGGAATTAAGCATGTAGTCCACACTAAGGATCATTATCAAAAGATTTTTATCGAACAATGTAGCACCGGATGATTGATCTATATAGCATCAGCTTAGTCAGTTAAATGGCTAAGTGAATGGATTTTGAGGGTACCTTATGATGAGTAGGCAGAATGTACCTTATTTATAGACCCTCAGTGCCTCCTTAAAAATGTTAGATCTAGATTTTATAAAATAAGTGCTTGGTAATAATACGCTCAATATGATAGCCGCTAAGATTTTGGTTCTGTGGATGGACACTGTTGGCTGCTGTTACTTCAATACTTGCAGTAGCATTTCAGTAGTTCACTGAAGTTAGTCTGCTTTTAAACACTGCCAATGTATCTTATTGGTGCACAGAAGTGTAATCATACTGATAATTTAAACTACTTTTGCCATCAATTCTCTATTCTTTACGTTTTGCTAAGTTACTCTTTTTTGACATGAAGCTAAGACCCACCTCCACGCCCACTATAAGCTATGATTAAAACTGAATCGGCACTGACATTCAATGATTCACAGTGCATTGTTTAAAATCCTAGATTGTATAATCCTCTCAAGAGCATGACAACCCTCATATTTTTTGCATATGGTGGTTAATGTCAATTATGACTCTACACCTGAATAGGAAAGGTCGAGAGATATATGTGCCAAAAATGTAGGCAAATAGGGCTAGTTCAGTTTAGGATGTTTGGTTAGCATAAACGAGTCAGACTGAAGGGTCCTTTTCTGTGCTGTATGACTCTATGAAAACAGCTAAGTGTTCATTTTTGCAGGTTTTGGAAAGGGTTTCTCTCCACAAAGGCCCAGTGGGTTTTCTCACTCTATTCTCTCAAATCTGCCTCACTACCTCTGCAGCAGGCCCATCTGACACCCTGCTCATTGTATTCTCCTGCCTAACTATAGAACACTACTGCTTGGAAATCCCTCATTCCTCGCACTGGCACCATCATTTAAAGGCAGCCATGCACTCGACATGCGCTGGTGGTCTGGAGACGACCTGTACTGTTCAATTAATGAGACCCGGACATGGCTGATAGTGCAAAATTGGTACTCCACTTGCTGGACAGGGGCGTAGGGGTCCAAGCAGACAACGTAATGCAAATGAGGATGGGAGGGGGAGCATTATCACCCCCAGGACTGACAGAGGAGGCAGCGACACCAGACTCTGCACCTGGATTGGTGTGTTCTCTGAAACCCAGAGAAACACCCAGTACAAAGAAGGTCAATGACCTTTGCTTATCTGCGATGGTAGGAATCACTATCTTCTCTCTGATGCATCACGCTCACTCTAACTCTGCTGCTGCGCTTACTTTACATCTAGGCACACCCTCTGCCACTCTCACCACAGCTTGCAATCTCTTCCCTCACTTGCTCTCAACCACCCCAACATTCCACAGTACCAACCCTGCATACCCCCTTCACTGCCTACTCACTTACCTGGGATACCTCACCATCTTCCCCTCACCGTGTCAACACTAACAAACGTACCAGCCACATTCATCTCACTCAATCCCTCTCGTTGTCTTACCCCTGGAGAAAATTGCCCATAACAGAGCAGAGAGAGCCAAGACAGGTGATGGCATGTCAGACATTCTCAGCCCTGATTCTGGCAGATGAAGGTGGCCATCTCCTGTGGAAATGCTGATAGTATGGATGTCTCAGAGAAGGTACTGACAAGGCTGCACCTCCATCAGCTCAGATACTGACCCCTTGGTAGTTAGTTTAGTAAGATTAGGGTCAGGTCCACATGTTGGTGAGTATATCACTACCTGTCCTGCATTATTTGCTTTTCTATTCATTTGTGGGATGTGGGTGTTGCTGGCTGGTCAGCATTTCTTGCCTAGCCCTAGTTTCCCTTGAGAAGGTTGTGGTGAGCTGTCATCTTCCTGTTGTAGGTTGACCCACAATGGTATTAGGGAGGGAATTCCAGGATTTTGATCCAGTAACACAGTGAAGGAACAGTGATATATTTCCAAGTCAGGATGTTAAGTGGCTTGGAGGGGAACTTGGAGGTGGTAGTACTTCCTTATGTATGCTGCCCTTGTCCTTCTAGATGGAGGTGGTCATGGAAGGTACTGCCTAAGGATCTTTGGTGAAATGAGGATCTCTGGCAGAAAGAAAAATGCCCAAGAGCCTGGCATTCAGAGAATGACCAGAGATGAGGCAGCTACTCAACTCCAGGAAGGAGAGGACCCCATAGTGTCATCAATCAGGGACTTCATTCAAATAGAAAGCAGACAAAAGAGCAGTAGGCGAGTATGTCTGTCACCTGGGCAAACTGACACAAAGGTTGTCACCGTGCTGTCTCTGGTATATGAGGGTCTAGCTGCCTCCATGAACAACTTGGTACCTACCATGGAGAGACAAGTCCAGCACACTCATTATCTGCTCGATATATGCAGAAACCTGCGTTACATCAATGTAGCCATTTGACCTATCACCAATACGACATGGTGGCTCAGTGGTTAGCACTGCTGCCTCACAGTGCCAGGGACCCGGGTTCAATTCCACTCTTGGAGGACTGTCTGTGTGAAGTTTGCACATTCTCCAGGTGTCTGTGTGAGTTTCCTTTGGGTGCTCCAGTTTCCACCCACAGTCCAAAGATGTGCAGAGTATGTGGTAGATTGTTTACAATGTCCATGGACATGCAGGTTAAGTGGATTAGCCATGGGAATTTCAGGGTTACAAGGATAGGGTAGAGGGTGGGATGGTCTTTGGTGTATCGGTGTGGATCGAATGGGCAAGATAAACTGCTTCTACAATGTAGGGATTGTAAGATCAATGGCAAGGCAACAGTGGGATGAACCTTGACCTCATTCCAAATGCCCTCCATTTCCAGAGGAGATACCTCAAACAGATCCCCTCCTGAAGTCTCCTCTCAGGACACTCAAGAGGTGGCCAGGCCTTCCAACTTCACCCTACTTGTCAGCCTCAGCCCTGTTAGAGTTCCAGTTGAAGAGGGTACACCTCCATCTGGGCTGCACACAGCATGTCTGGCCCTTCCAGACACAAATGCCTCCAGGTTTGCCAGACCAAAGCTCTATGGCAAATGGTCTCCAAATGGTCTGCATTTGGTCACCCAAATGTAGACTTAAGGACTGTAATGAGACATGTGGGAGGGAAAGAAGTAAGAAAATCTTCTTAGAGCCTCCTGTTAGCACGGTTGACACTTAACTGTAAATATGTTCTCATGTTTGTTAATGAACAATTGCTTATGGTGTGTAAGCAAACATCTGCCTAGTTGTAACTACAAGATTGAAGGTGCAGATGCTAATGATCCTTAGTGTTGCTCACTAACTCTATAGTCCAAGGTTTGAAGCAAGTAGCTTCCAGGTCACAATCATAATATGGAAAATTGGAAGCTGCTTGTAACTTTGGCAACACAAGTAAATATTTCCAGACTGCAATACAGTGCTGGTCTATCACAGCCATCGATGGGATTGATTCATAATGCTGCATGATGAGGTCCAGAGTGCTTGGGGTTAAGGTTTCTAGTTCATATTACCAAAGGTTCACAATGTGTGCCGTGCTTCAAGTGTCATTCACCCAGACTGTCTGGCTGTCTGTGTAATGCTGTTGCCCTTTGGAGGGCTTTATATTGCTGGAAAGTTGAGCCCCACCTTCACAGGAAGAAGCACTGACATTCGTTATTCCAGGTGTGCTAATAGCCATTTTCAGCCACATTGCCCACAGTTATTTCCTTTATGATGGTAAGAAACAGCAGTCACGTGTCACACAACAGGTCTTAGGCTCAGCTGTTTACCCTTGGTGTACCCCCAAATATACCCATTCCCTTCCTTATTGCCTGTCCCATCAACCTCATTGGCTTTGAAATTCCCCAATGACCCCATCCAATATTTCTATCTTTATATTACTATGCCCACATTTACTGCCTCTGCCCCTATCATATAATGCTAATTTCCAGATATGATGTTGAACTGCCCCCCTAACATTGCCAGGGTGTTGTTGGTGGCTGATGACCTTCCTCCCACACTAACTCTTTCCCATTCCTCATCACCTCCGACATTATAAATTGAGTTGCCTCATTACAATTGTTGTCACCTCTGTATGTAGTTGCCGATTGTCGCAACTGATTTCTCCAGTTTTGTCCCTGAGCATGCCCCCGCCCTGCCAACTCCCCAGCATTGTCTCCAAATAACTCCCTCCTTTACCTTTAGAGGATGGATCCCTAGGACTGACCGTGACCCTTTCCTTCACCCACTTGGAATGACAGCCCTGAATGATGAATGGCACCATCCCTGACTCATTTGTGTGCAGCTCCCCAAATGACTTACAGCACCCACTTGGACTGGACTGGCAGAGTTGAACTGAACTGCAGAGCTAAGTGGACCCTGAACATCCCTTAAGGCAGACCGACTGTACCAAAGTCCCTGGACCTATAATGGGTGCTGCCCTTGGTTTAGTGTGCTGGGTCTCTGAACTGAAAGGTGCTTTCCTTGAACTGGCTGAGGACTACACCCCTTCGACTTTGTGGGATGGCTGATAGCTGATGCACATGTAGGGTATTTGCCACATATGCAGTTGGCACATGGCACAGATATGAGATCAATGTCCAGTGCCTTGACTGGTCACTGCTGGCAACTGGGAGAAGCTGCCAGGCTTTGTGTCTACATTAAAAGGCAAGACAAGATAGAACTGTTGTGACTCTGTCAGCTCCAGCTGAGGGGGCAAAGAGCAAATCAGCAAGACAAGGGAAGGCAGGGCGAGGCAGTGATGCCATGAGCATCAAAACAGGCACAAAGTGACTGAGCACAAAGACAGCAAAGCCAGGACCCCCAAGATGCAACCTGGTCCAATCCAGGATACAGGTGCAAGTCTCTATATGCTTTGTATTCCAACAGAAACAGCATAATGGATACCTCAGGGGACCTCCCACCCCACAGTCTCCAACCTCATTGTTCCCCAACGCCGCACGGCCTGTTTCCATCTCCTTCCCAAAATCCACAAACCTGCCTGCCCTGGTCGACCCATCGTCTCAGCCTGCTCCTGCCCCACCGAACTCATCTCCACCTATCTGGACTCCATTTTCTCCCCGTTGGTCCAGGAACTCCCTACCTATGTCCGTGACACCACCCATGCCCTCCACCTCCTCCAGGACTTCCAATTCCCTGGCCCCCAACACATCATTTTTACCATGGACGTCCAGTCCCTATACACCTGCATTCCGCATGCAGATGGCCTCAAGGCCCTCCGCTTTTTCCTGTCCCGCAGGCCCGACCAGTCCCCCTCCACTGACACCCTCATCCGCCTAGCCGAACTCGTCCTCACCCTCAACAACTTCTCTTTCGATTCCTCCCACTTCCTACAGACTAAGGGGGTGGCCATGGGCACCTGCATGGGCCCCAGCTATGCCTGCCTCTTTGTAGGTTACGTGGAACAGTCCCTCTTCTGCACCTACACAGGCCCCAAACCCCGCCTCTTCCTCCGGTACATTGATGACTGTATCGGCGCCGCCTCTTGCTCCCCAGAGGAGCTCGAACAGTTCATCCACTTCACCAACACCTTCCACCCCAACCTTCAGTTCACCTGGCCCATCTCCAGCACATCCCTCACCTTCCTGGACCTCTCAGTCTCCATCTCAGGCAACCAGCTTGTAACTGGTGTCCATTTCAAGCCCACCGACTTCCACAGCTACCTAGAATACACCTCCTCCCACCCACCCTCCTGCAAAAATTCCATCCCCTATTCCCAATTCCTCCGCCTCCGCCACATCTGCTCCCACGATGAGGCATTCCACTCCCGCACATCCCAGATGTCCAAGTTCTTCAAGGACCGCAACATTCGCCCCACAGTGGTCGAGAGCGCCCTTGACCGCGTCTCCCACATTTCCCGCAACACATCCCTCACACCGCGCCTCCACCACAACCGCCCAAAGAGGATCCCCCTCATTCTCACACACCACCCCACCAACCTCCGGATACAACGCATCATCCTCCGACACTTCCGCCATCTACAATCCGACCCCACCACTCAAGACATTTTTCCATCCCCACCCCTGTTTGCTTTCCGGAAACACCACTCTCTCCATGACTCCCTTGTTCGCTCCACACTGCCCTCCAACCCCACCACACCCAGCACCTTCCCCTGCAACCACAGGAAATGCTACACTTGCCCCCACACCTCCTCCCTCACCCCTATCCCAGACCCCAAGATGACTTTCCACATTAAGCAGAGGTTCACCTGCACATCTGCCAATGTGGTATACTGCATCCACTGTACCCGGTGTGGCTTCCTCTACATTGGGGAAACCAAGCGGAGGCTTGGGGACCGCTTTGCAGAACACCTCTGCTCGGTTCGCAACAAACAACTGCACCTCCCAGTCGCAAACCATTTCCACTCCCCCTCCCATTCTTTAGATGACATGTCCATCATGGGCCTCCTGCAGTACCACAATGATGCCACCCGAAGGTTGCAGGAACAGCAACTCATATTCTGCTTGGGAACCCTGCAGCCCAATGGTATCAATGTGGACTTCATCACCTTCAAAATCTCCCCTTCCCCCACTGCATCGCAAAACCAGCCCAGTTTGCTCCCTCCCCCCACTGCACCACACAACCAGCCCAGCTCTTCCCCTCCACCCATTGCATCCCAAAACCAGTCCAACCTGTCTCTGCCTCCCTAACCTGTTCTTCCTCTCACCCATCCCTTCCTCCCACCCCAAGCTGCACCTCCGTCTCCTACCTACTAACCTCATCCCACCTCCTTGACCTGTCCGTCTTCCCTGGACTGACCTATCC
The DNA here is from genome assembly GCF_030684315.1 of Stegostoma tigrinum. Classification (NCBI taxonomy): domain Eukaryota; kingdom Metazoa; phylum Chordata; class Chondrichthyes; order Orectolobiformes; family Stegostomatidae; genus Stegostoma; species Stegostoma tigrinum. Next base: position 40,678,760 of record NC_081364.1, on the reverse strand, counting down.
CCTCCCTACCTCCCCAACTATACTCTCCTCTCCACCTATCTTCTTTAATCTCCATCTTCGGTCCGCCTCCCCCTCTCTCCCTATTTATTCCAGTTCCCTCCCCCCATCCCCCTCTCTGATGAAGGGTCTAGGCCCGAAACGTCAGCTTTTGTGCTCCTGAGATGCTGCTGGGCCTGCCGTGTTCATCCAGCTTCACATTTCATTATAATGAAAGGCCTGACTGCTCCAAAGTGCAACTTTAAAGGGGAGAATTGCACTGTAAATGGTTAAGGTGTGCCATGATGATGCAATGACGCTGGTTTGTGCCAGATGTAAGATCTGTGGACTAGGGATGCTGCAATCATTGGCCACAGAACATGCTTTAAGATATTTAGTACCTGGTCTCCAAGACGGAGGGCCGGAGGAGCTAACAACCACTGGAGTCATCAAATCACCACCTAAACATTTATGCCAGAAATTGTCATTGTCTAGATTCTATCCGGTGGGTAAGTAAGTGGGAAACTGCCATAAATGAGGCAAGATTAGGTAAATTGAATGGGAAAGGGATAAAGGAAAATGGGTCAAACACAGGCAAGTGGGATTAATTTAATTTGGAAAACCTGGTCGGCATGGATGAGTTGGACCAAAGTGTCTGTTTTCATGCTGTATGACTCTATAACTCTATTAACGAATAATGAGATATGAATACTTGCTAACATATGCAAATATGCCTCCTGCCATTCACTAGCAAGAATCTCACTTCAACATTCAACACTTGGTTCGAAAATGCAACATTTCCCTCCTGAGACTAAGAATCTCCTTGCAGGCTGTCTCACACAATTCTCCCAATGCTTTCACCATGGCCTGTACTCCTCGGGGGCTGAAAAGTTTCTGCCCTTTGGCTTTACAGAACTATTTAAGTCAATGCCTGTAAACAATGTGTAATCAGAACAATTAGTTTTATTGTCAAGAAGCGAAGCTTTCAGCATTTATTCAATGCTGAAAGTAACATCATTGACAATTAGCTACGAACTCAACTTAAATCACATTCAGGAAGAGGGCACTGCAATGAACTCCAGCTCTAAATGTATTTTTCAAACAATTTAGAATAGCCCTATTCCGTATTCAAGTGGTCAGAGTCAAAATCACCAGCTAATACAATGTGAGTTGTATTCAGTATAAAATCAGGCATGCTGTACAAGCATTCCCAGCAGCGGCTAGATTGCACATGTGACTGCTCAACAGAAGTACCAAAAGCCAAGTGCCTTGATAACATGAAAAGAGAACAAGAAAGCAGCATTTTGCTTTAACTGTAACAGTGCTGCATCTGCTATTTCACCATCTGCCTCAGACTTTAACCAACTAAAAAATTCCAAACAAATGAAGCCAAAGATGAAACAAGATAGCAATATTATTCTATATTGCCATTGACAGTTACTATTAGAGAAAATGATTGGTTTCACACTGTTTGGCTTTTCTCAACCTTGTGCTGGGATGAACTTGCCTGATGTGCAGCATTGTAGGCCGTATTCTGGTTGCAGAAATGACTAAAATTACCACCTGCAAATAGTATAGATCCAATCTGACACTTGCAGATGTAATAAGGATGACATTTAGAATGAAAAGAAATGATAACATAGGGCTCCAGCCATGATAAAAGGACTCATGCCTGTGGATTTTCAAGTAACATGGCCATATCTGGGAATTTTAACATACTTGCATTAAAATCTTGGAATAACAAATACTTTTCCTTTGTTATGATAGTTACTGGTCTAGATGTTCCTATACGTAGTTCTCTCATTCATGTCAGAAAGTTATGGATTCAGTCCCCACTAAATGCATAATTCAAACCATCATTACCAAAGGAGACTTGCCAAAGAGGACTTGCATTCATATAGCATCTTTAACACAGTAAATTTCAACAGGCAGGCAAAATTTTTAAATTGCAAAAATGGCTTGTTCAAACTATCTAACTATTTGGTTGAAACTGCCATCTTTTTGAATAATTTTTACACCTAGACATTGATGGTAATTCAGCTAGAGATGTATTGGGAAGAAAATATTAATTCTCCCAGTATACCGTTTTGGATACTGTTGGGGGGGATGACTTACCAGGGGTAAGCCATGGGGTACAGGTCTCTGTTATTTTTTCTTTCTTTTTCAGTGGCAGCAGCACTAACCAGAGTGCCAATGGGGAGGTAAGGTCGTTTTTTTGGGTATAAAAACTCACCTCATGCAGCAGGAGGTAATATATTTGGGCGGTTGCTTTACCCGAAACATTATTTAGGTAGTGTTTCCCACTCATCCTACTCCTCTAGCCAAAAAAAAAGGATCTGAGTGCTGATTTGGTAGGATTACTTTTTTTTCTTTTTCAACAATCTGTGTGTGAATTTAGAACAGAGGAGGGGGTGCGAGGGCAGTTGAATGTTCCTCCTGCAGAATGTGGGAGGTAAGGGTCACCACTAGTGTCCCTGCTGACTACATCTGCGGGAAGTGCACCCAACTCCAGCTCCTCGGAAACCGCGTTAGGGAACTGGGCAGGAGCTGAATGAACTTCGGAGCATTCGGGAGGCTGAAGGGGTAATTGAGAGGAGTTACAGGGAGGTAGTCACAACTCAGGGACAGGAAAAAGGCAGATGGGTTACAGTCAGGGGACAGAAAGGGAACAGGCAGGCAGTGCAGGGATCCCCTGTGGCCATTCCCCTCAATAACAAGTATGCCATTTTGGATACTGTTGGGGGGGGGGACAACTTACCAGGGGTAAGCCGTGGGGTACAGGTCTCTGGCGCAGAGACTGTCCCTGCTGCTCAGAAGGGAAGTGGGGAGAGGAGGAGAGCATTAGTCATTGGGGACTCGATGGTGAGGGGGTCAGATGGGAGATTCTGTGGGAACGAGAGAGCCTCGCTGTTGATGTGTTGCCTCCCAGGTGCCAGGGTCCGCGATGTCTCAGATGATGTTTTTGGGATCCTTAAGCGGGAGGGAGGGCAGCCCCAAGTCGTGGTTCACATAGGCACCAACGACATAGGTAGGAAAAGGGATGGAGGTGTGAGGCAGAAGCTCAGGGAGCTAGGGTGGAATTTTAGAGCTAGAACAAACAGAGTTGTTATCTCTGGTTTGTTACCCGTGCCACGTGCTAGTGAGATGAGGAATAGGGAGCGAGAGCAGTTGAACACATGGCTGCAGGGATGATGCAGGAGGGAGGGATTCAGATACCTGGATAATTGGGGCTCATTATGGGGTAGGTGGGACCTCTACACCAGGGTTGGTCTGCACCTGAACCAGAGGGGTACCAATATTCCGGGGGGGGGGGGGTGGGTGGAATATTTGCTATTGCTCTTCAGGAGGGATCAAACTAATTCAGCAGGGGGATGGGAACCTGATTTGTAGCTCCAGTGTCCAGGAGGTTGAGAGGAGTGAAGTCATAAATAAGGTTTCAAGGTCACAGGAGTGTCCTGGCTGGCAGGAATGTGGTTTGAAGTGTATCTACTTCAATGCCAGGAGCATCCGGAATAAGGTGCCACGAGATAGCGAGGTGAGGAACGGTGCCACGAGATAGCGAGGTGAGGAACAGGGAGCGGGCGCAGCTGAACACGTGGCTACGCAGCTGGTGTAGGAGGGAGGGTTTCAGATATGTTGATAATTGGGATGCCTTCTGGGGAAGGTGGGACCTGTACAAGAAGGATGGGTTGCATCTGAACTGGAAGGGGACCAATGTCCTGGGTGGAAGGTTTGCTCGAGTAGTTCGAGAGGGTTTAAACTAGTATGGCAGGGGGGTGGGAACCTGAGCTGTATACCAGAGGTGAGCGTTGATGCAGGTGAGGCAGTAGCAAGAGGTAGACCAGCTAGTGGGAAGGATTTTCCTGGGAAGGAACCAAGGGATCGGTTAAAGTGTGTTTGCTTTAATGCAAGGAGTATCAGGAATAAAAGTGATGAACTTAGAGCATGGATCTATGATGTTGTGGCCATAACAGAGACATGGGTTTCTCATGGGCTGGAATGGTTGCTGGATATTCCAGGGTTTAGAACATTTAAAAAGAATAGGGAGGGGGGAAAAAGAGGAGGGGGTGTAGCACTACTAATCAGAGAGGGTATCACAGCTACAGAAGCTTCCATTGTCGAGGAAGATCTGCCTACTGAGTCAGTATGGGTGGAAATTAGGAACAGCAAGGGAGTAGTCACCTCGTTAGGGGTTTACTACAGGCCCCCCAATAGCAGCAGGGAGATTGTAGAAAGCATAGGTCGACAGATTTTGGAAAAGTGTGGACGCAGTAGGGTTGTTGTAATGGGTGACTTTAACTTTCCTAATATTGATTGGAACCTCCTTCGAGCAGAAGATTTGAATGGAGCTGTTTTTGTAAGGTGTGTTCAGGAGGGTTTCCTAACGCAGTACGTTGACAGGCCGACGAGGGGAGAGGCCATTCTAGACTTGGTGCTCGGAAACGAGCCGGGGCAGGTATCAGATCTTGTGGTGGGAGAGCATTTTGGTGATAGTGACCATAACACTCTCTCATTCTACATAGCTATGGAGAAGGAGAGGATTAGGCAGAATGGGAGGATATTTAATTGGGGAAGAGGAAACTATGATGCGATTAGACACGAGTTAGGAAGCATGGACTGGGAGCAGTTGTTCCATGGTAAGGGAACTATAGACATGTGGAGATGGTTTAAGGAACAGTTGTTGGGAGTGATGAGTAAATATGTCCCTCTGAGACAGGCAAGACGGGGTAAGATAAAGGAACCTTGGATGACGAGAGCGGTGGAGCTTCTAGTGAAAAGGAAGAAGGTAGCTTACATAAGGTGGAGGAAGCTAGGGTCAAGTTCAGCTAGAGAGGATTACATGCAGGCAAGGAAGGAGCTCAAAAATGGTCTGAGGAGAGCCAGGAGGGGGCACGAGAAAGGCTTGGCAGAAGGAATCCGGGAAAACACAAAGGCATTTTACACTTACGTGAGGAATAAGAGAATGGTCAAAGAAAGAGTAGGGCCGATCAGGGATAGCATAGGGAACTTGTGTGTGGAGCCTGAGGAGGTAGGGGAAGCCCTAAATGAGTTTTTTGCTTCTGTCTTTACGAAAGAAACGACCTGTGTAGTGAATGAAACCTTTGAAGAGCAGGTGTGCATGCTGGAATGGATAGAGATAGAGGAAGCTGATGTACTGAAAATTTTGTCAAACATTAAGATTGACAAGTCGCCAGGCCCGGATCAGATTTGTCCTCGGCTGCTTTGGGAAGCGAGAAATGCAATTGCTTCGCCACTTGCGAAGATCTTTGCATCCTCGCTCTCCACTGGAGTCGTACCTGAGGACTGGAGAGAGGCAAATGTAATTCCTCTCTTCAAGAAAGGAAATAGGGAAATCCCCGGCAATTATAGACCGGTAAGTCTCACGTCTGTCGTCTGCAAGGTGTTAGAAAGGATTCTGAGGGATAAGATTTATGACCATCTGGAAGAGCATGGCTTGATCAAATACAGTCAACACGGCTTTGTGAGGGGTAGGTCATGCCTTACAAACCTTATCGAGTTTTTTGAGGATGTGACTAGTAAGGTTGATGAGGGTCAAGCTGTGGATGTGGTGTATATGGACTTCAGTAAGGCATTTGATAAGGTTCCCCATGGAAGGCTCATTCAGAAGGTCAGGAGGAATGGGATACAGGGGAACTTAGCTGCTTGGATACAGAATTGGCTGGCCAACAGAAGACAGCGAGTGGTAGTAGAAGGAAAATATTCTGCCTGGAAGTCAGTGGTGAGTGGGGTTCCACAGGGCTCTGTCCTTGGGCCTCTACTGTTTGTAATTTTTATTAATGACTTGGACGAGGGAATTGAAGGATGGGTCAGCAAGTTTGCAGACGACACAAAGGTCGGAGGTGTCGTTGACAGTGTAGAGGGCTGTTGTAGGCTGCAGCGGGACATTGACAGGATGCAGAGATGGGCTGAGAGGTGGCAGATGGAGTTCAACCTGGATAAATGCGAGGTGATGCATTTTGGAAGGTCGAATTTGAAAACTGAGTACAGGATTAAGGATAGGATTCTTGGCAGCGTGGAGGAACAGAGGGATCTTGGTGTGCAGATACATAGATCCCTTAAAATGGCCACCCAAGTGGACAGGGTTGTTAAGAAAGCATATGGTGTTTTGGCTTTCATTAACAGGGGGATTGAGTTTAAGAGTCGTGAGATCTTGTTGCAGCTCTATAAAACTTTGGTTAGACCGCACTTGGAATACTGCGTCCAGTTCTGGGCGCCCTATTATAGGAAAGATGTGGATGCTTTGGAGAGGGTTCAGAGGAGGTTTACCAGGATGCTGCCTGGACTGGAGGGCTTATCTTATGAAGAGAGGTTGACTGAGCTCGGTCTCTTTTCATTGGAGAAAAGGAGGAGGAGAGGGGACCTAATTGAGGTATACAAGATAATGAGAGGCATAGATAGAGTCGATAGCCAGAGACTATTTCCCAGGGCAGAAATGGCTAGCACGAGGGGTCATAGTTTTAAGCTGGTTGGTGGAAAGTATAGAGGGGATGTCAGAGGCAGGTTCTTTACGCAGAGAGTTGTGAGAGCATGGAATGCGTTGCCAGCAGCAGTTGTGGAAGCAAGGTCATTGGGGTCATTTAAGAGACTGCTGGACATGCATATGGTCACAGAAATTTGAGGGTGCATCCATGAGGATCAATGGTCGGCACAACATTGTGGGCTGAAGGGCCTGTTCTGTGCTGTACTGTTCTATGTTCTATGTTCTATGTTCTAAGGTGGGCCAACCTGCAGCATGGGTTGGCATCTGGGACAGGAATAGTTGTTGCAGGTTCCAGGGGTTAGATGTTTCAGTAAGATCAGGGAAGGTGGTAAAAGAGGGGGAGGCGTGGCATTATTAATCAAAGACAGTATTACGGTGGCAGAAAGGACGTTTGATGAGGACCCGTCTACTGAGGTAGTGTGGGCTGAGGTTAGAAACGGGAAAGGAGAGGTCACTCTCTTGGGAGTTTTCTATAGGCATCTGAGAAGTTCCAGAGGCGTAGAGGAAAGGATTGCCAAGATGATTCTGGATAGGAGCACTGGTAACAGGGTAGTTGTTATGGATTCTTTATCTTTCCAAATATTGACTCGAAATGCTATAGGTCGAGTACGTTAGATGCGTCAGTTTTTGTCCAATGTGTGCTGGAGAGTTTCCTGACACAGTATGTGGATAGGCCAACAAGAGATGAGGCCACTTTGAATTTGGTTCTGGATAATGAACCAAGCCAGGTGTTAGATTTGGCAGTAGGTGTGCACTTCGATGATAGTGACCACAGTTCGGTTACGTTTACTTTAGCAATGGAAAGGGATAGGTACACTCCGCAGGACAAGAGTTATAGCTGGGGAAAGGCAATTATGAGGCGATTAGGCAAGATTTAGGATGCATTGGATGGAGAAGAAAACTGCAGGGGTTGGGCACAACTGAAATGTGGAGCATGTTCAAGGAACAGCTAATGCGTGTCCTTGATAAGCATGTACCTTTCAAGCAGGGAGGAAGTGGTCAAGCTAGGGAACTGTGGATTACTGAAGAAGTTGAAACTCTTGTCAAGAGGAAGAGGGAGGCTTATTTAAAGATGAGGCGTGAAGGCTCAGTTCGGGCACTTGAGTGTTAAAGAGAGAGCTAAGAGCCAGGAGGCAACATGAGAAGTCTTTGGCAGATAGGATCAAGGAAAACCCTAAAGCTTTCTAGAGGTATGTCAGGGACAAAAGAATGACTTAGGGCCAGTCAAGGACAGTAGTGGGAAGTTGTGCTGGAGTCCAAAGAGATAGGAGAAGTGCTAATTGATTATTTTTCATCAGTATTCACACAGGAAAAAGATAATGTTAGAGGAGAATACTGAGATACAGGCAATGTACATAGTTCACATACATAGGTCCCTGAAGAAAGCCACCCAGGTTGATAGGGTTATTAAGAAGGCATACGGTGTGTTCGGTTTTATTGGTAGAGGGATTGAGTTTTGGTGCCATGAGGTCGTGTTACAGCTGTGCAAAACTCCAGTGCAGCCACACTTGGAGTATTGCGTACAGTTCTGGTCGCCGCGTTATAAGAAGTGTGTGGAAGCACTGGAAAGGGTGCAGAGAGATTTACCAGGATGTTGCCTGGTATGGAGGGAAGGTCTTATGAGGAAACGCTGAGGGACCTGAGGCTGTTTTCATTAGAGGGAAGAAGGTTAAAAGGTGGCCTAATAGAGACATACAAGATGATCAGAGGATTAGATAGGGTGGACAGTGTGAACCTTTTTCCTCAGATGGAGATGGCTAGCATGAGGGGAAATAGGTTTAAATTGAAGGGTGATAGATATAGGACAGATGTCAGAGGTAGGTTTTTTACTCAGGGAGTAGTAAGGGCGTGGAATGCCCTGCCTGCAACAGTAGTAGGTGCCAAGTTTAAGGGCATTTTAATGGTCATTGGATAAACATATGGATATTAATGGAATAGAGGAGGTTAGATGGGCTTCAGTTCGGTTTCACAGATCGGTGCAACATCGAGGGCTGAAGGGCCAGTACTGCGCTGTAATGTTCTATGTTCTATGTTCTATGTCCTGGTCAACAGGACATTTGAACATTTCCAACATAATATATGAACTGTTTATGTGACTTGTTGCTTTTTGTATGATCTTGTTGTACATACATACATTTCTTCATTGTATTGCACAAAAGTTGCGACAATGCTTCAATAACAATTCATTGCCAGTGAAGTATGTTTGGACATTTTGTTGACAAAACAAGCACTATTTAGATTTTATTTTATTGTGAAAATGATTCAATCTAACCATCTCACTGTTTAATTTAGTGGGACAATTTTGAAGTTGTTGGTTGTGAAACACGAAATCCAGTGTACAAAACAGGATTAACATAAAAGAGAACAATTACTGTTGCTACTTGTATTGCAGGATGCACGAGTACTAATGGTAATAGCAATTCAAGGGCATTTATTAGTTAAAATAATGCTACATAGTCAAATATGTGCATACATTCTAGTTTACACTTTTTACTCTTTGGGTGCTTTCATCTCTCGATATTGGATTCATTGAAAAGGAGATCCCATGAACATGCTTTAGCTACATACTCATTGATTAATTATTGATCATGATGTTATACACAGCTTATAAGGTATTTGTAGAGCTCCAAAAGAGCATAACAAGTGGGCAAGCTTATTTTATCTGAGCTGTCACATGAAATAATAATACAAATTTATGTCTACAAAATTTAGAAACTTAACGCCTTGTTTATAAGTTATGTAATGCTAATTTTCAGGTGTAGTAACTTAAACTGTAATTTACTTAAAGAAAATCAGAAAAATAATTCATTTTATACTTCAAGTTGTTGTTATGGATTAACATGTCTGATTCCGTGAACTACAACAGACTGCAAAGCTAACACTGCTATATTTTTTTCGGCAAAGGTAATGAGGTACCTGTGAAACAGTGCAGTAATTGATGAGCTCATTGGAATTTTGCCAAAGAAAGTAATTAGCGGAATGATTCTTTTACTTAGAAATGTAACTTTGTGGAGGGTAATAACAGCTCATATCATAACACTTAAAAAACAGTTCTAGGCCCCATCTACTTTAAAAATCTATCCTCCTGGGTAAGTAGCAATTATTGTAAATCTCTTGTGAATTTAGCATCATTGAGAAATGAGCAAACTCTGCACAAATTACTCCCTTCTAATTGTTCAGAATGTGTTCTTTTTCACTTCAGTTCTGCATTACACACCAGATATAGCCAAGAACTGATTTAACCGCAACTGAATGGTGAATAGTCACAAAAATTACACATATACATGACACTCTCCTTCTCCTTTGTCTTACTGGTATTACGTTGGCTCTATTTTTCCATGGTAACATGCCCAACCCAGATGGTTTGAGTTATAAAGAAAGGCTGAATAGTCTGGTGCTTATTTCACTGGAGCATAAGAGGTTGAGAGGTTACCTTATAGAAGTTTACAAAATCATGAGGAGGATTGGCAGAATAAATGGTAGGTGTCTTTTCCCTCAGTTGGGAGATTTCAAGACCAGGGTGCAAAGTTTTAAGGTGAGAGGAGAGATATTTAAGACGACATGAGGGCCGTTTGCCTATGGAATGAGCTTCTCGAGGAAGTGGTGGATGTGGGCACAATTATAATGTTTAAAAGTGATTTAGATAAATATATGAATAGGAAAGGTTTGGAGAAAATGGGACAGAAGCAGGCAGTTGGGACTCGTTTAATTTGGGATTATGTTCGACATAGACTCGTTTTACTGAAGGGTCTGTTTCCATGTTGGATGACTTTATGAATCTATGACTTACAAGTATGAAAGCAACATCCTACATCTCACCATTAACTCAATGTCCCATTCACTTTGCAGTTTAAATCCTCAAATTTTGAAGTATGATACACGTTATTCTGGGGAAATATTGTCTTGGAAATAAGATTGTCAAGTTCAAATGGCCATAATGCCTAGTTTAGCGGAAAGCAGACTTGAAGTTAACAAGCGGAGACATGAAGTGATAAACTTCTTTAAAGTCAAAATTCTTAGTTTTTAGGCCTTAAATTTGTAACAATTCCCTAGCAATACATTTTAACCATTATTAGATCTGTACTGATATGACCACTTGAGAAAATATAACTATCTGTTAACCACTACGAATCTGCACTGAATTAGATTGTTTTGAATGCTTAATATTTTTCTTAGATTTCACATGTAGCCCACGTGTTGAAGTTAAACCCAGAATGCTGTTATCGGCATTAGTAAATGATCAGCAATACTAAGTGAAACCTCATGACCTAGCTGCAGGAGACCAGTTTAATATCCTCTATACTTTTATTTAGTACATGTATAATTTCTCATTTATTCAGATCATACAGGTCTGGTATTTTTACTAACATTAGTAACTTTAAAGACAAAAGTACTCACACCTCTTGATTTTGCAATTTCAGACCGGACAAACATTCTAATCCCATAAGAAGTAACATCCAGCATTTAGCAAGTGCTTAAACCATCTGCTTCCCCAGGACAGATGTCATGCAAACTTCTGTGTACAATAGATAAAACTATAACACCATACTGCTAAAATTTTAATGTATGTAAGAACTGTGTATAAAAAAAGCTACTATAAAGCTGTATGTCAGATTCCATCACTGCCTCAACTGTGCTACTGTGGATGCTTAATGAAGAACTGTTTTCACCACTCAACGATCTCGGTCATTACTGAAACATGATTCCACAATATATTCATGTCAAAATTGTGTGAGGAACTGGAGGTGATGATGTGAATTACCCTGGTCAGTGGTGGATGTCATATGTTAGGAAATCGAAAAAATCAATATAAGCAACATTGGCAAATTTCTGCAGCACATCTTCTGGTTGATGCACATTGTAGCCACAGTATGCTTATCATGGAGAGCATGAATGTTTCAAATTACCGAGATGCTACCAGACCTACTGAGTTTCTCCTGTATTTCCCTGCTTTTGTTCCTTGTAAAATGCATTCCTTGTTGAATGAGATGTAACTTCTTTTTCTTAATGGCAATAAGTATTAAAACTTCCAAAATATTTTTAATGTTTATTTATATTGATATTTTAGTTTCTTAATCCAATCATCTATTTTGCTGTCTGAAAAGTTAAGAGTTAAAGATTAACTATTCTTAACTTCCTGGTCTGCTGTTCATGAGAAAATTGCAATGTGATTAGCTACTTACCCTATACCCTGATGTAATTCCTGCTAGACTTTGCTTGAATTGAATTGAGATCATGTTGAATTGGTGCTCGACTTAAACTATTGTCAAGAAACGGGCAATATCCAGCACAAAAGTCACTAAAGTTTTGTGGTCATTTTACTGGAGGGTCAGCTGTTACTTTTAGGACTAATGTGACAAAAATCAAGCAGATTTGAGCTTTCAGTAGCATTTTAGCTGCTCCTTTACTAGTGATAAGGAGTAATGCAACTTTGGCCAAATTCTTTTGCTAATTCACAGAATTGTTACAGTCCTGAAGGAGGTCATTCAGCCCAACTGGTCTGCACTGGCTCACTGAATGATCATCATGTCCCAGTGTCAATCTCCTACTTTCTCCCCAATATCCTCTTGAAAGTCTCTCTGCTGACTTTGGAGTGGGACTGTATCAAGTGGCTTTTGGAACTAAACAAGAGATGTAATTTAAGATAACAAAGTGTGAAGCTGGATGAACACAGCAGGCCAAGCAGCATCTCAGGAGCACAAAAGCTGATGTTTCAGGCCTTGACCTCCCTATCCCCCTCTCTGATGAAGTGTCTAGGCCTGAAACGTCAGCTTTTGTGCTCCTGAGATGCTGTTTGTCCTGCTGTGTTCAGCCAGCTTCACACTTTGTTATCTTGGATTCTCCAGCATCTGCAGTTCCCATTATCAAGAGATGTGATTTGTTTCGCTCCATCAGTTAGCAATTTTCAAATGGACTAATAATCATTTAAAATCAGCAAGCCCAGTAGCTGTTTTCAAGAATACTAAATAGCTTTGGTCGTTTTAATCTGGTAAAGCAAGTGTGAAATTTCAAGAGATCTAATTTGAACATAAGTAACATATATAAGAAGAGACCTCACTGATATGCAATAATTATTTCTAAAATAAAACTTTGTCCTTTAGGTTACAATTTTGTATAGTTTCATTTCAAGGAGACATATGGCATTACAGCAATGGTATTTTCTAAGCTACTACTGTGCAAATTAAAATACAGTAGCAAAAGATCTATATGATGAAAAGACCCAGAAAGGTGGCAATGTATGCAAGTAATCCTGAATTGTAGATCTACAGGTTACTAAGTCACAATGGAAATGTTTGTCAGTCTATGTCTCGCAGATAGAGCAGCCAAGTGTGTCCTCCTTGTGAAGGACGCTAGAATGTGACTTGTTGTAACAGGAGATTAGATCATTAGCTTGTGAGGTATGGGTCAAACTCATTGCCATTAAATTTTAGACTTCATTAAGCCATCACTAACTCCCCTCTCTCCATGCTCTCTGCATGAATCCAGATACCAAATATGTTGATTTCGAGCAGGAAGGCATGTTCCTTTGTGAGACTAAAGAAAGCTATTAGTTTATTTATTTTTGTTATATTTGTTAATATTTAAAACAAGACTACAGAATTTTGAATTTCAAGTCTAGACTAATCAACACATTAGATATAATTTTGAGGTTAAACAACCTCAGATTTCTCTCAACCACTGCAGGAAAGTTGATCCATTTGATCGAATCGTGATTTCAATAAATAAAATACCAAAGTATCAAATTATTCTTTTAAATGGGAATACATTTATAGGTAACTTGTTACATCCTAATAACAGATTTCTCACTGTCATGAAATTATAATGATCAAACAGTCTGTAAAATTTGAATATTTTATTAAATAATTATTTGGACATTTTAAAATAAATTATAATTGCTTAAGTAATTTCTGGATTTATTTAACTAATGCTAATGGAATGTTATACACAATTGTAATTGGACTTTCATATAGATAAACAGTGTGTGGTGTTCACGTGCAGTTACTGGTTACACATAAGGCCATTTATTGCCACTTCCATCCTATTATTGGTGCACTGTAATTGCAGAGTGTATTAGCCCCAGGATGCACTGTAGAAACTCAACAGATAATTTTCACAGTGCCGGCTATCATTGCAAGTCCAGCTATTGCACATAAAAACAAGCGTAATCGGGACTAATTCAGGTAACTAATGCAACACCTTATATTTGAAAGGTATCAAAGGAGAAGTTGTACAATGTAAAACATATTCAGCTAAAAGATGGAAATTTGTGGTGAGTGGTGACTTATTAATCCTGCATTCAATGGAAGAAGTGTACTGTCTGTAGATCCCCTGGTGGAAAATGGAGTTTTGAGAATTTGGATCTCCAGGCGAAAAGGAAATGATAAGAGCCAGAAGCTATCAAAGTGGCAGAAGATGTGGCAAGCATCAAGTTGGAAATAGACTGGAAAAGGAGAGTCAAAATAGAAAGTCAAATTAGTAAAAGCTAAGTTCTTTAGGATGAAAACAAGCTGAAATATTGGTAGTTCTGCATGTGGATCTTAGGAAGGAGATAGAAGTGAGCTTGTGGGTTTTGGGTGTTTTGAGTCTGGAGGCTGTGTGTGGGATGAGAGAGAGTGGAGATCTCCAGAGGACAGTACAGAAAATGATAGCTTGATATTCATTGATCTGGAAAGCTCTTTCCCTTTCTAGACAGTATACCTAAGATAACACAAACATTCAAGATGTGGTTGAATAGATTTTTATTTGGTAACTGCATAATTTCATATAGAGCATTAGTGGGAAATGGTTGAACAATGATCTGGTTGAATGGAAGAACAAATTCAAAGTGCTAAATGGTCAATGTCTGTTTCAATGTTCTCATGAGAGGGACAAGGGTAGCAATTATGGCAGCATTAATACCACGACCACCCCATCCAAGCAACCAAACATCCTGATTTCAATGTTTCGCACCAGTCTTTCACCATTGTTGGGTTAAGCTAACATCCACAAGTACTTGTATTTATACAGCGCCACACAAGATAAAGATTCACTAACATAATTTCACGGGCATGCAAAAAGGACTATGGACCAATGAAAGAGATGTCAGGAAAGGTGGATTAAAGAGATGACCATTAAGGAGAACACTGAAGGGCAGAGTAATATGGAGAGGTAGGGGTATTTAGCACTGTCATCAAGTATGGGGCCAAGGTGTTTTTAACTGCCAATGATTAGGCAGAAAGAGGGGAATACACCAGAAGAATGAAGAATTTGAGGAAGGTTTTTGGAGCCTAGAGGAGATGACTAATATAGGGAAGGATGAGGTCATGAGCAAACACCAACATGAGAATGAGAATGTTGCATTTGACCCATTAGGAAACCAGGAGTCAATGTTGGTTAGCGAGGTCAGGTTGATTGTATGAACATCATCAAAGGCATGTTGTGCAATAGGGATTGCTGGTAAGTGTTTAAAAGAAGTGGAAATAAATAGCCTTATTTCTAACTGAAGAACAATTGAGAGGTCATGTAAGATGTATGACAAGGAGATGGCTGTGAGTAAGAATGGGAGATTTCACATGGTGCTAGCACTTAGGGAGGAAAAGAAGAGAGTGAATTTCATTATAACATTAATGTGAGCTGTTTTAAAATTATTTGGCTGAATCTTACCATATTTTGCCAAAGTGCCAGTTTCATTGAATTTCATGAAGTATTTCCCTTCCCGATGTCTAGTGGATTTTCTTGTACAGGTTCACGTCATAATTAACTTCAATGCTCCACTACGGTACCCCTCACATCCAGTGCCAGCTTGATTTCCCACTCGCCTTAGCTGGAGGTGTTCAGATATTCTGGAAGAGACTGGCACCCCTAGTGCCAACACCATATTCTGGAGCTGCCCTCCACTGCTCCATGCAGTTCAGTGAGCGAGGCGCCACACTTTGTGGACAGGGCCTTTGAGTTCCTCGTGGACAGAATGATGCAGAAGAATGGGAGGCACACTTTATCAAAAATAATTTGTAAATAAAATGTTAATGTCTCACAATAATCTGGTTGTGTGAGTCTCTGTGTATCTGGAATGACATGTTTGAAGTTATTGAAGCCACTTGTCCTTAAACTGAGTCAACTTTTCATGCTTAAGATGTGAGCAGGTGGTAGGTGACTGGAAGGTAACTGTGAGCAAGACAACCAGCTCAATGTCTCTAGGTGCACAGACATTGGTAATGCACCACAGGCATCACTGGGATCCAGCTTTTGGTCTGTATGAAATGGTCAGGAGTTGGACAGTACACAGTACTGATGCATAAAGAGTCACAAATAATGCTGAGCTTGCAGGTATGTTTCACCCTCACTGTGTGGAGGTGTGTCTACCAGGGTTGATCATTGAAAGCCCACACACATTCTAAAGCA
This sequence comes from Stegostoma tigrinum, assembly GCF_030684315.1. NCBI lineage: Eukaryota > Metazoa > Chordata > Chondrichthyes > Orectolobiformes > Stegostomatidae > Stegostoma > Stegostoma tigrinum. The sequence goes on along the minus strand of NC_081364.1, from coordinate 40,662,901 downwards.
AGGCAATTCAGCAGTATTTGATCCCTGGCTGAGACAAAAAAGCATAGCACAACGAGGCAGGGCAAAGCATGGCAGGGGTGTTATGCATACACATGTGGGGGCTAAGAGAGTGAGTGCTCGGAGACCAAGTGAGCTGCCCTGAGTTGCAGCCTGATCCAGTCTAAGTGCCCTAGCAGCATTCTAATGATAGCTGCCACCGTGCTCCAAAGGGCAGCATTACAATGCAGAAATGTACGATAAGTCCGTCAGAGACACGTCATGATGATGCGCGTCGAACGCCAACATAATTGGATGCGAGGGGTGGTGCGGCAGCATGTGGCTAGTGTCCTGGATTGTGCCCTGAAATTCTGTGTCCATCTGTGGCTGGATGTCCAAGATGGTGACCTAACGGCTTAAGCAGTCAGTTGGAGGCACCAGGCATCTGCGCCGACATTCAAGCCAGGAATTCTTGGGGTTTAATTCCTAGCCACTTCATAGTACAATAAGAAATTGCATTTGCTACTCGCTCCCAATGTCGAGAAAGGTGTCAAGAAAAGATTCTCACATGATGCTCAGAGATTTTTTGCATTGCTCACTTCATTTAGGGCCCTATAAGAATCTGCCCACCACGCTTTAGAAGTAAGAGTGAAATGTGTGATCTCCTCTTATTTACACTTGCTGTTTTATAATAAGCCCATGTCACCCAGTTGCTATGGGAACTGTGGGCCCAGATCAATTCCTTTAGAATCATAAGATCCTTACAGCGTGGAAGCTAGCCAGAGTTATTGAGTCTACACCGACCCTCCAAAAAGCATGAACAGAAACAAAGTTGCTGGAAAAGCTCAGCAGGTCTGGCAGCATCTGTGAAGGAGAAAGCAGAGTTAACATTTCGGGTCCAGTGACCCTTCCTCAGAACTGGAAAGCATCCCATCCATCTCTGTAACCCTGCATTACTGATGGCTCATCCATCTATTCTACACATCCCTGGACACTATGCGTAATTTAGCCTGGCCAATCCATCTAACCTGCAATTCTTTGGACTGTGGGAGGAAACCGGAGCATCCGCAGAATGCAGAAATAGGGAGAATATGCAAATTCTGCAGAGTCACCCCAGTGCGGAATCAAACCCAGGCCTCTGGCGCTGTGAGGCATCAGTGCTAACCACTGAGCCATTGCTAGCTTTCACACTGCACATAAAGAAAAGTATCAGAAGTCATTATGTAATGATAACAAAGTAATGGAGGGATATGCACAGCAGAGATTTAAATCGATGCAGAGGTAGTGTCATCTGCTGCATCTTTAATACAACAGACCAGCCAGAACTAGCTCAAATTTGTATTGGCAAAATCTATCCCTGAACAATGCAATCACAAAACCTTAGGTTCAAATCATGTTTTTTATTTATCATGCATACCAAAGAATTTTCCTTTGGGAATTTACACAATTAGTGCATGATGTTGAAAACTGAATTTATTGGTTTGGTCTGAAACTGTTGTAGGCCATAATCCATTTTTGTTTTTACAACAATTGCCTGTGTCCTTTTAATGAGCATACAACCCAGGCAGGAAAAATATTCAATGAAGCCTGAAATGGAATGAGAATTATCTAGATCAGAGCAGAGGTCAGAGTTGGGATGGAGCGAGGATAGAACTAGAAATAGAAACAGATTAGCTTCTCAGTTGTATTTGACAAACATTTTATGTTTTACACAATACTGAAACCCACATCTGTCCTGAGAGCTTTAATCTATTAGCATTTCCAGCAGTTTGGCAGATGATAATATGACCCATTTTACTGAGCACTGTCACAGCAGGAGAAGTTTAGCTAGCCTGAGAGAAACAGATGTATGTTTCGGGAATCTGTTCCCATTGTTTTAAGTGTTCACATCCACAGGATATGAAACAATAGCTACTTTGATGTGCATTAATGTGCCCTGAGAACAACAGCCAATATCCAAGGCTGTTTCATTTATGAAGCAATGAAAGAACGCAGCAGCTCTGAAGGCCAGAATCATTAAACTTACAGCTTTTCCAACACTCAATCAATCCTGATCGATGAAAGTCTTCATTTAAAAAAGGATGTTCACATTCTGCAGCTAAAGAATTCTTTTATAGAAAATTGAGGAAGCTATTGCAAGGACCAAGCAGAATGTCAAGGTTAAAAAAGGTAGAAGAGATCACTTAAATCAATTTGTGCTGCTCATGTGAGTGAACTTTGGACTCTAAAAGCCTATAGACTGTCAGAATAAAGTAATTCAGAAGTGATCTGTTCCAGGGGGTAAAATTAGATAGATCCCAAAACAGACACAGGGATTGTGCTGTGCAATTAACCCATGATATTTCCTAAAAATTCAATCATGTAATTGCAGAATGCAACTTTGTTAGACATTTTATTGATCGGTTGAATTCCTAAACATGGGTAACTATTGTGAACTAAGTCAACCTGCTACACTGAACGCATAGAGTTATTCTAAAAGTCAATGTGACCAAAAAAGATACAAAGATGGCACAACAATGTGGAGCACGTATTTGAAGATTCGAAGCAATAATAGAGGCTCTAGTTCTGAAGGCGTACGGAAGGTGAGACATCCTTTGTTCACAGGGAACCAAAGACACATCCAGACAGACACTATGAAGATATTGGGAATAGATAAATGTAGAGATTGATGCCAATAATGTAGACTTGAGGACCTGGGTGCAGCATTGTAAGACGTTCAATAACCTCAAGTGAATGGTAAAGGTCAGGCATTTTAAATGCAAAATCTTAACAGCCAGATCACTTGCTACACACCCAGCTTAACCCACCCACCAACCTCGCTCAGCTCTCAATAATCTCTGCCCTACTCAACATTCCTATCTTCACCTCAACCTCGCAGTGTGGTAGTTCTGGAAACATTACTACTTGAATGCACTGCTGCATCTTTGCAGTCCCTTAAAACTAGGACGATACCAACCAGAGTCCCAGAGTAAAGACTGACAGTGAGAAAGAAAACAAACAGGGAGAGAAAGACAAAAAGACTGTAAGAGGTTGGGATAAAGTTAATCGAAGATGAAAGAGGTAGAAAAGGGAAAAATAAAAACAAAACTAAAAAGGAAAAAAATGCCATTAAAAAATCTAAAAGACATATTCCACATTGGCAGTCAGGCCATAGTTGACGAAGGGGGTGTGTGCCATATTAACTTTTCCTCTTGTTCTCATGTACTCAGCCTTCCCAATTTCAAAACCAGCAAAGCCTTGGTGAAACACAGCTCAATCTCATGGATGTTCGGTACACTCTCTTCTCCGCTGGGGGTCAAAGACAATCTTCTTGGAGAGTGTTTTCGAGGTGTCTTTACACATTTCTGCTAGCTGCTCAGTGATCTTTGACCAGCCAGGAACTGGGAATAGAGAGTGTACCTTGGAAAGGGAGTGTTCGGATTCTGATATTAGGGCCTGTCCAGTGCGGTTGCCAGTTGACAATGGCTATCCCTATGCTCAGGATGCTGCTTCTCAGAGGATGTTTGTTGATTGTAGGGTAGACCATCCAGATGATCTGCATGTTCTTTCAAAGGCAACACTGATGAAATGTCTTAAGCTCCATCATTTGTTGATGTCACACCATCCAGGTTTTGCAACCATATCAGAGTTTTTGAAAGGCAAATACCTTGTAAACTGCAACTGTTAGTTCCTCAATGGCCTACAACTGACAAACTAATATTGAAGTCCAGGGAATGATCTGAGAGATTGAGTGTAATTAGTAGAAAAACGTAGTCAAGTAGATCCAGCTGTATACTAACAGTAATCATTTCAGCTTTTATCATATTACAAAAGACATTGATACTTCATACTCATTTCGTTCCACACCAGTTCTAGCCACTGACAGGCCCAACCTATTCACAGACAGTGATCCCATCAGGACCAGTTGCAGAGAGCTTTCTGAGGTTATTCTTAACCATGACTCAATGGCTCTGGACACTGACCTTGATTTGTAGGCCAGTGCTAATGGACAACTTCCTCGCTGAACCTCTGTCGTCAGAAGTAATTCACTGATCCATTGCAGAAGCTGAAAAACAGGTACAAAAACTGAAGTGGGTGGAAAAGCTCAGCAGGTCTGGCAGCATCTGTGAAGAAAAAAATCAGAGTTAGCATTCTGGGTCCAGTGACCCTTCCCCAAAATAATTCTGGGGAAGGGTCACTGTCCCCAAAACGTTAACTCTGGCTTTTTCTTCACAGATGCTGCCAGAACTGCTGAGCTTTTCCACCAACTTCAGTTTTTGTTCCTGATTTACAGCACCCACAGTTCTGTTGGTTTTTATTCTGAATAACAGATAGGTTCCTGCAACTACTCAATCATGACAGGTGCATCAGCTAAACAGATTGTATTTCATTGACTGACATACAACCAGGCATAACAGAATAATCACCAGGGGACAACCAAGGTTGTATGTTTCATCCTGAGGAAGGAATCAATCACCACTAGTATGAGAATACACATCACGGGCAGCGGCAGAGCTGATAAAATAGATGACAATATGCTGATATATGATCTTCCTACTCACATCCAATGTACCCCATGCTCCAACACATTTTCATTTGCACTACAAATGGTGTAAGCACATACATCTTACTTTCACCCCAATTTTGACACTATAACCATATCATTTCACTTTGTTTCTCTATTCTCTCTCTAGAGCCATAGGTCTCTATCTGTCAGCCAGTGCCCTCCTACATCCCAGCAAGGCAGCCCAGACTATTACCACCCATCCTGAAGCACAACCTTGAATGGTTAGACCTGCTTAAGGGTGCCTCTCAAGGTAATCCACAATCTCCCACCAACCATGCTACAATTACTGGGGTAGCACTGCACAGGAGCACTATGATTGGCACAGAAACATTGAAGACACGGGAGGGAAAAATACAGATGCATTGGCTTTTGGATAAAACATTGAATGTTTTGATTTAGAAATATGCTTTGGTGCATTTGTTGTGTAGTTAATTGTAGTTCAGTTGAATGCTGTGTCGGTCAACGGGAGACTGAAGATAAGAAATTTGCATTGTGATCTGTTGTACCATAGTTGAATGAAATGTTCATAGACAGTTTGGATGAAAAGACACTTAAAGCTCTCTCTCCTTTCATCCTTTTCACTTATTCTCCTCCTCACCATATGCCTAATGGCAGGTGCAAAGCCCGACTGGATGGTTAGTTTGTGCAGGATACCATCATAATCTGTGTGATGCTCTGTGTTACACACTAAGTTGCACAGTACAGGCAGTAGACTGATACTAAACAGCTCGATGGTCTGCTCAATGACATTCTGTGTGGTAATATTCCTCACAATAGATGCACGCTGCCTACTTGTGTACAGTTACGTAAACAAGTCATCAGCTGGGTGGTCAGCAAACAGCTCTTGTCATGCAGTTGCCATTGTTTCACTTGTGTTAACTCAAATGCTGAATAAAACTATTGCCTTGCACAATGAGTGATGGTAGCTTCTTCCAGAATATCAGCTACTGACCTGCATGATGGACTGATCATTAATATACTCCAGCTAGATGTGGAGGGAAAGGAACCTGTTCAGGTTACAGGATATCCAAGGTGACATGCAGAGTCTGTGAGAAACATTGGTGGCAGTGAGTGATACCATGTACGCATAACGTGGCAAAGATCATGCATTCTTTGACTACTTCGAGAGAGAGAATGAAATGTGTTCAGCTTCCTAGGCATTCAATGTCCTAGTGACATCCCCCATGCAACAATGGACGATGAACCGCAAGATCTTGGAAATATTTCCTGCTCCAACCAGGAAGAATGCCAGTGTGAAAAATATAATGATCATTGTCACTTTTACAACCATTGCCTATATTTATGTGTGCTGAAAGCTGTATTTATTCACACACATGACCTTGTTATTTGTAAACAAAAAGAATATCACGACACTCACAACGTTTTTAAATGTGTAAAGGCATGTGGAGATAGCCAATCCCTATCATGTCCCCATGGCAACTCCCTGACCAATCTACTTGCCTGGTGTGAATTTAGTCAGTTAACAAAGACAGTTCCATCTCCTTGCCAACCATAATCCAATCACTACTTTTCTTATGCTGCATAATATGTTGTTTTCTTTCTGCATTGGTTTTCTTGCAATTCAGTTCCGATGAGTACATGGCGAAGCAAGTCATTTTTAATCTCTATGCATGTTGATCATTTAGATATTAGATTTATTTATTTGTCACATGTACTCAGTATAGGAATACATAAAATAGTGAAATGTGCTCAAAGTTGTCATTCACTGGAGCCCACTTGGTTACAAAAACCACAATTAAAAGATGTAACGAAACCAAAAGGAAAGCAAGAAAAGTCCAGATCTCAAGTCCTATCACCTCAATGCTGCAGGCACTGCTCAATCGCTAGGGCACCAGGAGGCTGCTGCCATGCGAAAGGCCCACTCTCACTGTCCACCGCTGCCCCCTCACCGGCCCCGCTCTCACAGCCCGCTGCTGCCCCCTCACCGACCCCGCTCTCACCGCCCGCTGCTGCCCCCTCACCGGCCCCGCTCTCACCGCCCGCTGCTGCCCCCTGACCGGCCCTGCTCTACTGCCAACTGCTGCCCCCTGACCGGCCCTGCTCTCACCACCCACTGCTGCCCCCTCACCGGCCCCGCTCTCACCGCCCACTGCTGCCCCCTCATGGGCCCTGCTCTACTGCCAACTGCTGCCCCATCACCATTGCATTTGTCTGCTGTGGATTTTATCGGTTTCAGTGGATTTCATTTGCTATGATCAGGTTTGCTTCATGGGCTTCCAAAAGACCTTTGATAAAGTTTCTAAAATCCCTATCCTTGATGATGATTAGAAATAGCAGTGGACCCCTCACCGAGCATTCTATCCATTTCCGAAGTTCTACTCAGAATTACGACAACTTTCAGTTTAATGAGTAAAACTTCTTGTGAAAATATATCCAGTGTTTTTTTATAAATTTGCTCACAATACGCCACACAATCAACACAACCAACTCAATTGTCAAATTCACCAGAGTCCAAGATTGGTTCTAGCAGGAGGGAAGTTGAGAAACAAAGTATTCAATCCTTCTAGCCCACAGTTATTCCATCGCACTAGAAAGCACCAACTTATGCTACCATTTCTGATCAGAAGAAAATCTTTTGTATTTCTCCCTATTGCTTTTATGATAACCAACAGAAAATCCTTGTTGCATCCCTCTCCTGGTCACTAATCTTAATGTTTCTGATTAATTCTCTCACATGGGCATTTTACTACCTTTCTCTGATCTGTGGGGATAGTCCAACATAATAAATGTCTTACCATCTGTAAGCAAAGAACTGTTGCTTACAAAAAAGTGAACCCTTGAATTCTGATGCTGTAAAATGGTTGGCACAATGGATTTAGAGTTAATTTCCAATCCTTTTTAATATTCTAGGTGATAGATTTACTCTTGTCTGCAGCATAGTAACACAAAAATAGGTCAGAAATGAAGAAGAAATTCCAAGCCTTATTTGTATAAATTCAGCTTTCTCAAATTACTGTGCAAATGTTCATGATTATGGATTAACTTACTTATATGCTAAGGCCTATATTAATGCAAAGAATGGTTGAAAGCTACCACATGGGAACATCAGACACTTACAGCTTGAAGAAGTTCATTCTCAAAAATATTTTAACATTCCATCAACAATTTCAATAAGTACCATCAAGTCAGAAAGAACAACGTAGAGAAGCTTTGTCACATTAAATGTATCTGAAAATCAATATAATTATCCCTCTTATTTTTACAGAATGTCATGTTGTGAAAGAAGAATAAAAGGAAACTCTGGACCTAAATAAAAAGGAATAAATCTTGCCGGCAAATTGGGAGCTGCCAAAAGCTATTTCAGGTGATTAAGTACTGACTTGGAGGAGTGAACACATCTTTTCTTTAAGTTTATTAGATACTAATGAAAACAATTTTGCATCAGATTATCATTGTCTCAGTGAGGCTGAGTTGAAATTAATTACCTGTTTCTCTGCAGCAGTAAAACTGACCTACTACTCTCTACCATTTGACTTACGTTACGTTTGACTTATTTCCAGGATGGTTTTAAACTAAGGTTGTTTTAAATAAGTACAGCTTTGGCCCAGTTTTCTGAGCAGCAAGGAACACCATGCAGTGAGAGATAATGGGAACTGCAGATGCTGGAGAATCAGAGATAACAAAGTGTGGGGCTGGATGAACACAGCAGGCCAAGCAGCATCTCAGGAGCACAAAAGCTGATGTTTCGGGCCTCGACCCTTCATCAGAAAAGGGGGATGGGGAGACGGTTCTGAAATAAATAGGGAGGGGGGGAGGCGGATCGAATCTGGATAGAGGAAAAGATAGGTGGAGAGGAGACAGACAAGTTAAAGGGGCAGGGATGGAGCCTGTAGAGGTGAGGATAGGTGGGGAGGTAGGGAGGGGATAGGCCAGTCTGGGGAGGATGGACAGGTCATGGGGGTGGGATGAGGTTAGGAGGTAAGGAATGGAGGTGCGGCTAGAGGTGGAAGGAGGGGATAGGTGAGAGGAAGAACAGGTTAGGGAGGCGGGGACGAACTGGGCTGGTTTTGGGATTCAATGGGGGAGGGGAGATTTTGAAGCTTGTGAAATCCACATTGATACCATTGGGCTGCAGGGTTCCCTAGTGGAATATGAGTTGGTGTTCCTGCAACCTTCGGGTGGCATTGTTGTGGCAACAATCATTTCGCAACAAACAACTGCACCACCCCTTTGCAGAACACCTACGCTCGGTTTGCAACAAACAACTGCACCTCCCAGTCGTGAACCATTTCAACTCCCCCTCCCATTCCTTAGATGACATGTCCATCCTGGGCCTCCTGCAGTGCCACGATGATGACACCCAGAAGTTGCAGGAACAGCAACTTTTGAGCTCCTAAGATGCTGCTTGGCCTGCTGTGTTCATCCAGCTCCACACTGTGTTATCTTGCACCATGTAGTGAGACAGATTTTAGGTCAAAGTTATTCTGGTTACAGTTGGTGCACATTGCTGGTGAGCACATACACTAGTAGAAGTATAGCTCTGGTTGCAGCATCATCTCATTTACACTTCATATTCTGTACATGTAAGGTGACGATTGATTGCATTGTCTGGGGCCCCCAGACACTTTACCAGCAATAAGAACAAAGTATGTTTAAAAGTAACTGTTTCGATAAACAAAATATTTCAGAGAAGGAAGCACATCAGTAATTATCTGTAAAGTGTATCTCTGTAAAATTACACTCTTAGCTAGGTAAGCCAGTGACAGATCAGATCATCAAAAATGATTGAAATTTTGTGCAATTATACTGATATATAACTACATTTCTTTCTGTAACAATAAATGGATATTATCTATATTACCGTACAAATCACAGTAAAAGTGTAGTGGAATACCTACTGCTTCTCTGGATGAATGCAAGTACAACAATTAAGAAGTTTGACACAACTGAAGAAAAAACTATCAGCTTGATTGGCATCCTACCCACCACTTCAACATTCACTCCTTCCACACTAGTGCAATGTGGCTTAAGTGTGTATTATCTATAAGATGTACTGCAGCAGAGGCAAACTACATAGCCCAGAGGTTATCAGCTAATATCACATCCCTGCAAAAAAGTGGAGACAAAATCATGGTGTGAGTGAACTACCTCCAACACAACTATATTCTGTGCTGAGTGGGTTTTACTCTGGTTTACTCTGATGAATCCATTCCAGACAGAGCAAACTTAGAATTCAGGGCCATGCATTAAAAGGGGAGAAGGAGAAAATTCAAAGAAGATGGGAGGCGCATTCTTTTTTTTTTACACAGAGAGTGGTCATATTCTGGAGCATGCTATTCGGGTGGTGGTTGAAGCAGATATGGTAGGGGTTTTTAAGGGACTTTAAGATTAACACATGAATATACCAGGTATGGAGGGCTGTGGACCATGGGGAAGCAGGAGGAATTAGTTTAATTTGGAGTCATGGTAAGCTAAAGGGCCCATTTGTGTGTTGTACTGTCCTATGTTCTATGTTCTAAAAATTACCCACAATTAAGAGGGTAATTTTAAAAAGGATTAGTGTCAATTAAACCTGCTCAAGTGGTAATTAAAAAATCAGACCCAAAGATGAAAGATCTGTTGTTTAGCAGCAACTACTACTTTAGACAATTTCATCCAGAAGGCCAAACTATTGGTCCTTGTCTTTGCATGGGCTTGAGTAGGAACCTTGGACATGTTGTCTGCATGGCAATTACCATTATTTACCAAAATAAACCATTTTTTTTCCTCCCATGGCTCCCTAAACCTTTCAGGGAGTTGGTTAGCTTGGATGGCTGGTTTGCAATGCAGAGTGACTCCAACAGTGCAAGGCCAGTTTCTGCATCAGCTGAGGTCACCATGAAGGTCCCACCATCTCAATATCATCCCTCATCTGAGGCATCGCAGCCCTCAGGGTAAACCATCATCAGTTATCTCACCCTGTCCCATTAGAGAACAGCCCGATGGCCCTCTGGGACAATGGCAACTTTACCTTCGCTTTAATATGTAAACCACTAAAACAGGGATAACAAAAAGTGTGGAGCTGGATGAACACAGCAGGCCAAGCAGCATCTCAGGAGCACAAAAGCTGACGTTTTGGGCCTAGACCCTTCATCAGAGAGGGGGATGGGGAGAGGGTTCTGAAATAAATAGGGAGAGAGGGGGATGCGGACCGAAGATGGACAGAGTTGAAGCTAGATGGAGAGGAGAGTATAGGTAGGGAGGTGGGGAGGGGAGGACGGACAGGTCAAGGAGGGGGGATGAGGTTGGTAGGTGGGAAATGGAGATGCGGCTTGAGGTGGAAGGAGGGGATAAGTGAGAGGAAGAACAGGTTAAGGAGGCGGGGGCAAGCTGGGCTGGTTTTGGGATGCGGTGGGGCAAGGGGAGATTTTGAAGCTGGTGAAGTCCACATTGATACCATTGGGCTGCAGGGTTCCCAAGCGGAATATGAGTTGCTGATCCTGCAACCTTCGGGTGGCATCATTGTGGCACTGCAGGAGGCCCATGATGGACATGTCATCTGAGGAATGGGAGGGGGAGTTGAAATGGTTTGCGACTGGGAGGTGCAGTTGTTTATTGCGAACCGAGCGGAGGTGTTCTACAAAGTGGCCCCCAAGCCTCCGCTTGGTTTCCCCAATGTAGAAGAAGCCACACTGGGTACAGTGGATACAGTATACTACATTGGCAGATGTGCAGGTGAACCTCTGCTTAATATAGAAAGTCATCTTGGGGCCTGAGATGAGGGTGAGGGAGGAAGTGTGGGGGCAAGTGTGGCACTTCCTGCGATTGCAGGGGAAGGTTCCGGATGTGGTGGGGTTGGAGGGGAGTGTGGTGTGGACAAGGGAGTCACGGAGACAGTGGTCTCTCCGGAAGGCAGACAATGGTAGGGGTGGAGAAATGTCTTGGGTGGTGGGGTGGGATTGTAGATGGCGGAAGTGTCGGAGGATGATGCATTGTATCCGGAGGTTGGTGGGGTGGTATGTGAGGACGAGGGGGATTCTCTTAGCGCGGTTATTGCGGGGACGGGGTGTGAGGGTTGTGTTGTGGGAAATGCAGGAGACACGTTCAAGGGCGTTCTTGACCACTGCATTGGGTGGAAAGTTGCGGTCCTTGAAGAACAAGGACATCTGGGATATGCGGGAGTGGAATGCCTCATCCTGGGAGCAGATGCGGCAGAGGCGAAAGAATTGAGAATCGGGGATGGAATTTTTGCAAAGGGTGGGTGGGAGGATGTGTATCCGACCCCACCAGCCAAGACATTTTTCCATCCCCACCATTGTCTGCCTTCCACAGAGACCACTCTCTCCGTGACTCCCTCCATCATTATCTCCGATCACCAAAACAGGGAGATGTGAGTCTTCTCTTTTATATTGATCATGAATTCCCACTCTCTGTCTTCAGAGAAATAAAGACATCAGTCAAAATGCTGAAGTCATTTGAGAATATAATGTATTCATATTTTACATTCATGGGTAAGATATCAGAGCATTTGAAAGTCATGATATAAGTAACTTAGATGAAAATTAGAATAAAACTTGTGGTGAGGGAGTGTCATGCTTTTGGAGGCACAAATAAAGCTGATGGGCACCAAGAATTGCCACTCATTGTTGAGTTTATTGTGGCCATTACACATGCCCATTGATATAATATACAAATGTATTACAGAATCTGGAATTAATGTCAGTATTACCAATTATATCACCACCCTGCTTCCATTAAAAACAGACAAATGACTGTACTTATATTTTATGTATGCTTAAATGTTCTTAACCTAGCTTAACCTCATCTTACTTAACCAGTTCTCATAGACTGAATCCATGACAACGATTGCAGCGAACGGAGTGGAACTGATCATGCAAAAGCACACCACCAGAAAACATACAGGCTCCATTGTGAATCACTTCCAGCATTAAACTGCATCCAATTTTTGAAGATAAAATACAGGAGCATTGTGCAGCTTTCCATAAGTCTTAGTTTTCCCCAAATGGTACGTACTTTTTGGGGGGATTGTATCTAGTAAACAAATCAGAGGTAATGCTGGCAAAACATAGGTAAAAGAAATGCAAAACTAGATATAATCAATTACAAAAATGAATAACATTTGATAACAAACACCTATAAATTGTTGTCATTTGAACATTCCATCTTCTGGTTTCAGCAAGAGAGGCTTTGTTTCAACAATTTATTGTACCTTGTTGTGTAGAGTAAATTGATGAACAGCTTTTTTCGATCCTTTATGCCTTTTCTATTTCCAATAAGGCTCATGAAAAAGTAATGAACTGCGTATATGTGACTCTTTGCAAAAATACTGCAAAAAGTACATATTTATTCTTGCTGCGATTCAAGTGCATCCTATTTTCCTATTAGAATACCTCCTTTGCCTGACATTAGCAACTGTACACTACTAAAATATTTAAAGCATTTCATTTTCCACCTTAGGAATTTTCGTTGTAAAACTGAATGTTATGCAAACATATGAAATTCACATTAAGGCATATGAATATTTTGTATCATCTTATTGAGTATCTCACCAATAAATCTAATGCATATGCATACATTCCACATGTCCATACTGTCAAAACCATCACCTGGACAAGCATGTGCCAGAGCCTCCCCACACAGTCACTGACATTTGCCCCAGGTGTGGCAGACAGGGGGAACATCCTTGCCACTTTGCAGGAAGGCTCCCGGAGGTTCTGCAGGTTGGAGTTATGCAAATGCGGACCTTCCCCAAAGGCCAGCAGAGGAGGCCATAACAGCAGACCACACCAGCCTGGTCCAAGGTTGCCTCCTGATTCATAGCTCTCTCGTTCATCTGGAGGAAAGCCCAGCTCTTTTGGAAGAAGGTCAATGTATCTTCTCCCTTCCGACAGCATAATGCACCACTCTCACACTTGCTATTGTAACCAACTCCCGCAAGAATCCTGCTCCAGCGCCTTCAATACTGCCTGCAATACCTTCCCTCGCTTGCTCTCACCCGGCCCAATCCCTGACATCACTAATGCTGCATATCCTCTGTGCTGCCTACTCATTTGCTCGGGACACCTCCCCACTGTCCCAACAGTAACAACTGTGCCATCTACTTTCATCCACCTTAACGCAGTTTCACTCATTCCATGAGGAAAACAGCTCACGACGGGCAGACAGCCTAGACAAGAGGAGTTGAGATGATACTGTCATTCATCTCCTGACCCTTATGAGGAGACGGTACTGACTATGCTTGTCCCAAGCAGGGACTGAACTGGTATTGGAGGCTTCCCTTGACTTAACTGTGAATTGAACCCTGGGGTGAAAGCTATCCCCCTTGACTAACTTGACTGAGGATAGCTGAAAACTACAACAAGCTTCCTTCCTTTGTTTTCCTGCTAAATAGTATGGCAAGACAGCACAAATATGAGCCCCTGAGGGGGCCAAATGCAAAAAAGCAATGCAAAGCAAGACAGAGATGTTGTGAGCATCCAGGTAGGTTCAGAATTGGGTGAGCTACAATAACACGTGAAAGGCCCAGAGATATAGCCTGTGTGAGTGGAGTATGTATCCTTGATTGGTCCATGTCCTTGCAGTAGTTTTACAATAATATATGCTGGAACAGCCTGAGCTGTAACACTGAGGTGCAGAAGAATTTTGCAAGTCGATCAGAAATGCGCCATGAGGATTCTCATTGGTTGGCAAATGTCAGATGTCATTGTCTTTGACATGGGATGCATGACCCCGGTGTCCATACAGTGTGCCCTAAAGTATTGTTGCCCAGTTTCCAACAAGGAGGCCATTGACAGCAAGATTCTGCCAGGTGCTTATTTGGTTTCTTGGTATCGTTTTCTTGTTGTCCATGCTGGGACACATTAACCAGTTGATTAAAAACACTGTACCCAAGTCTTCTTGTCAGTGAGGTGGACAAAGTGACAAGAAATTTGGTTTTGAGTTCAACTTGATTCTATTTAAAAACTTCCTTATTAAAAACACCAGGTAAGCATTTGCCAAATTCCAATAATGTTTAAAAACCAAAAGTGCTGCGGATGCTGTAAATCAGGAACAAAAACAGAAGTTGCTGGAAAAGCTGAGCAAGTTTAGCAGCATCTGTGAAGAAAAGTCAGAATTAACATTTTGGGTCTGGTGACACATCCTGGCCCTTCTTCTCCTGGGTCTTTTTGGTTTGCTGTGCACTGTTTCACCATTTAGTCTTGCTGTGAGTCTTTGCTGCAAGTCTTCATTACAGGTGTGGCAACTAGATGTGTTTTCTTATCTCCTCCCGTGCCCCAACCTTCCAGACTACTCAGTGGCTTTTGGCCATTGGAGTCATAAGCTGGGTTCAAAGCATCCAATGAGGTGGTGCCAACATGCTTCACTGTTGCCATGCTGGGGAAATGTAACATGCATGTCCTGAGGCACTGGCTAGAAGTCAAGGTACAAGAAAGTCTGACTGATTCTTCTCCAATACCCAACCCTAGGACTGGTTGTAACTGGATCTCCTGGATCTTTGTGGCCTCTTTGACCTTGATTTTGACAATTCTCTGTAGCCACTAGCTGCTGGCTGCTGTTTAATTTAATTTGGCCAATTTTCTGTCAGGCCTGATTTCTCCGGCTGTGACTCAATTTAGGATTTCCAAATTTGGACTCAGTTACTTGGCCACATCCTGATACCCAGTTTGTTTGGCAAGTATGGAGGCTGAATAATAATGAAGCAAGTTGTGCCACTAACAAGACGCTAACAACTGTTAATCCCAATCAATTGGTATCTCGCTGCTTGTTAAACACAGAAAAAAATGTACAGGTTTCTCCCAACTTGGAGGTTATAATTACTTCCTTTGATCCGATTCTACTCTCACCTGAACGCATGCCATTCAGACCCCTATATTGTTCTGCCCTATTTCACGATACAGTTAATATAAAGCCATTTTTTGTCTTTTCTACATTTTATTGAATAATATTTCAGCACATTGTTGCACATTAGAATGGGTTGAGATGAAAAGCATAAACAAAATAATTTGATGTTCACATAAAAGATGGAAAATGGAAAGCTCACATGCAAAATGGATTGTCTGTACGCTAGAGATAATGGGAACTGCAGATGCTGGAGAATTCCAAGATAATAAAATGTGAGGCTGGATGAACACAGCAGGCCAAGCAGCATCTCAGGAGCACAAAAGCTGACGTTTTGGGCCTAGACCCTTCATCAGAGAGGTCTGTAAGCTAGTTGCACGACAAACATCATTTATAGTGAAATATAAGTCTTCTTCGATTTACTAAACTGTAAAGTGTCATTTCTAGATGTTGTAAGCTAAAGTTGATCTTGGGATTTGAAAGCAGTGCATCACTTCACGAGAAAAATTAATGATATCAGCAAGTTTATTTTGATTAACAACATTACATGCAAAAACTAGATAGACTGACTGTTGTATAGGGTCATAGAGGTATACAGCATGGAAACAAACCATCCAGGCCATTTTGTCTATGCCGACCTGGTGTTCTAAACTGAATTGGTCCTACTTGCCTGCATTTGGCCCAAATCCTCTAAGCCTTTACTATTCATGTGCCTGTCCAAATGCCTTTTAAATGTTGTCATTGTACCTGCCTCTACGA
Source organism: Stegostoma tigrinum (assembly GCF_030684315.1). Lineage (NCBI taxonomy): Eukaryota > Metazoa > Chordata > Chondrichthyes > Orectolobiformes > Stegostomatidae > Stegostoma > Stegostoma tigrinum. The sequence goes on along the minus strand of NC_081364.1, from coordinate 40,646,820 downwards.
CTTCTCTCGGCAGCTTATTCTACATGCGTACCATCCTCTGCGTGTAAAAGTTAACCTTCAGGTCCCTTTTAAATCTTTCCCCTCTCACCATTAACCTATGCACTCTAGTTTTGGACTCCCCTACCCTGTAGAAAAAACCTTGGCTATTCATCTTATCAATGTCCTTCATGATTTTAGACAGTCTCCCACAAATCACTGGAAAGTAACTCGAGTAAGATTTTCATCTGCTCTGCTGGCCTACTCAGCAAAGATAGTCGCTGTAGTTCTTTGCAACATAAGCTCCAGGTTCCTGGATGCCAATGGAATATTCAGTTAGTTGCACACTGGTGAAAGTGGCTTTTGTTTAACATAGAAATATAAAAACATAGAAAATAGGAGCAAATTCAGGCCATTTGACCCTTTAAGCCTGCACTACCCTTCAAAATGACCATCATCAATTATCAATTTATATTAAGTTTGCATTTTTACACAATGAGTCTGTAAGTGAGACCTAAATGGAAATAAAAAGAAATCACTGATTATTCCAGCGTGGAGCTGAAGGAACACAGCAGGCCAGGCAGCATCAGAGGGGCAGGAAAGCTGCCGTTTTGGGTTGGGAGAAGAAGGGCCCTAACCTGAAACATCAGCTTTTCTGCTCCTCTGATGCTGCCTGGCCTGTTGTGTTCCTCCAGCTCCACACTGTGTTATCTCTGACTCCAGCATCGACAGTTCTTACTATCTCTCACTGATTATGCCATCAGTGTTGGCATGTTTAGCAGCTACTTCCTGACAAATTGCTAAATGTAAAGTGAGCTTTGGAAAATGCTAGCATAGTTTAAATAAAACACTTTAATCTACAATGTATAGGCCACCATTGTGCATTTGGAAACATCCTTTCCATGATAGCTTCAGGAATGGAGGTGTTTACACAGTTACAATCTCAGATGAAACCGTTTAATTTGTGTCATAGTCAGGGTAAGAACCAGGAACTTTTTCTTTAAGTATACAAAGTTGGAGCACTTAAAGATACTTACCAAGAGAATAAATCCACAGGATTTCATGGCTTTGAACAAACTATATAAGCTTTATTATACAAAGTCTGGACAGTAAAACTGTCTACAAAGTATAACTAAGACCCAAGCATAACATCAGATAAATATGGGTAACCGACAAACTATGGTCAAATACCCAATGGAGCACATGGAATAAAAATAATATCAGTTAGATGGATTTCAAAGCAATCCCCAATATAGTAGTGACATTGTAGATTATCAAATCTCATTAAATCTTTGTTTCCTTTACAAAGGATTCTAATTCTTCATTTTCAAAGACTTAGACTTGAAATTTCCTCAGAAGCTAGCCCATTATAGACTGTCTCAATGACTGCTCATGTTCTAATTGGTTAATTTCCTTTCCTGGCACGGTGTTCCTGTGGCTTCCTGAAGCTACACTCCAGCTCTTTCACTAACAGCTGCTCTCAAGACATTGACTTGACCCTCTGTTTCTCTGAGCTTCAATATTTCTCAGCTATACCAAACAAACACTGCTTGTATTATTTCACCTCTTCTCAACTGCATTAAAAAATCAATGACTCCAAGGATTATTTCTTGTGAGTCTTAATTTTCTAGCAGAATGCAAAAGCAGCACCTTATCAATATGGAGCATCTTCCCCTCCAACTTGACTTACCAACAGCTCAAAGGAAAAAACCTTCTGCTTTGACTGCCTCTGACTAACTGACTAAAAACTCACTGCTCAGTGACCAATGAACTGTCATGTGTGGCCTATTGAAAATTTCTCAACTTGTTCCTAGGTGGACTGAATGTAGTAACCATTGGTACAGCCTGTCAAATCTAACCACCAATGGAACACAGTGCTTCTTTTTAACAAACTTAACAGCTACCAACTCACTAAGTCACTGAAAACATGTATTATGTCATAGCACACCACTATAGAGCGGAGACAAGATATTGGATACAACTGGGAAGCAGATTCGACCATGACACAGTGGAGAATCAGCTAAAACATGGACACAATGTATTTATATTCTTTTAGACAAAGCTGGAAACAGAGATAGCATTTTTTGGCCAAAAATCATTTTGAGAAACTAGTGAAAAGAAATACAGCAGTTGAAAGTTTGTAATTTTCTGTGTTATACTTAAGATCACAAATTTCTTATGGGCTATGCAAATAGTGAAGCAAAATCAACTGGATTTAACATTCAAAAGTTGTGACAAGGATCTAAAATGCTTGCTTCCAGTCCGTCAAGGTTATACAGAAAGCTATGTTATCAATTTCAATCAGACAAGGGGTTGGCAAGGTGTTTGAATAGGTAATCAAATCAAGGGAAGCAAATTTTAAGGACACTGAAGAATTACTGTTATGGAAATAAAGAAAACATAAAACATGTATCCTAGATATTATCAAAAGTCAGAAAACAAGGGTGCCCAATACATATTCCGCATTTAGGGAATTAGGCTTTATTAAAAATCCCAAATGGTACCTCATATTATGTAAGGCAACAGTCTCAACTATATCTCTGAAAAAGCTTGCTATAAATCAGAATTTCAAATATCAAGCAGACAGCAAGCACAGCAATGGAACAAACCTGACAAACGAATGCATCATTTCATACCACATGCAGTTTGACACATGGCAATAACAAACATTATAGTAATGAAAATAATCATTTACATAAAGAGGAACAAACATCCGCAGATTAGTATGTTTATCAAACAACACCATTTTATGCGGTATTGTTCCAAAACTGCAGCTGGCATGGCCCAATCGAATATCAACCAAAATGATCAAAAGCAAATGCAGCAAGCAACATGAAATAAGAAATGCAGCTGAAGAACAACACAGATGTGTATTCGGATTTAGTGATCATGGAGATAAATCTCACATTCTGGTCTATCAGATCACCTTGGGGAACTAATTTGGCTAACCGACCTTTCTGATTCTTTTGAAGAAGGGTCTAGGCCTGAAACGTCAGTTTTGTGCTCCTAAGATGCTGCTTGGCCTGCTGTGTTCATCCAGCCCCACACTTATCTTTTATTTTGCCTGATTACTGTCTACATGACAAAATTGAAAATTAGCTGTGGTGATTTATTCATTACAAAAGCTTAAATGCACTTTTACAAAATTATTAGTTTATAGGTACTAAAAGTTGGTTTTAATTGTGTTTTACGATGCTGTTATTTTTAATGCTTAGGAATGTCATTTGTAAAAGAATCGAATAACTATTGCCATCCATTGGTCTGGAAGTCCAAATCAAAAATGATATAACCATTGGTAGGCTTTTCAATTCAAAGTTGTAAAATAGATAACAGTTGATGGACCACCCATTATATATTCTGCCTGAATTTCTTTCTCCAGTTAAAGTCAATGGAATGGAAAATTTGGCAAGAATTTATAATGACATTCATTCTAATAGACAATCTAACCACAGTTGCAATTTCTGCCCTATATATGTTCTGGTGTTCAATTTTATTTACTTTCAATAAATGTCCACGTTCCTCTTGAATCTCATGGCATCAACTCCATCCACTGTCTGGTAATGTAGAAGTTACCACACATTCAGCATCATGCTTGTGATGCAGTTGAATCTAAATTACCATAACCAGTCAACATAGAATCAAACACTGAAGTCAGAAGGTGAAAAGGGCCTGTTATTGTATCCAACAATTTGGGATCAATTTCCCCAGAGTACATAAAGGCTGAAAAATGTAACTAAGTTGAAGACATTTCTCCTGCAGTACAGAAATTCCTCAGGTTCTCCTGATAGTTCAATTAAAACTTTGCATTTAGAGTTTGCATTGTTTCTTTAGGAGGTGGTACAACAGTGGTGCCTCTTCCTCTGAGTCAGCTCCAAGAGTCAAATCAAATTCCAGGACATAATGGCCAAGGAAGGTATTCATTATTGTGTATCAAACCTGCAAATCCTTCTGACAATTCCAAGGTATAGTTTTCTTTCTTGATTTCACCCCTAAAACAAAAGCTGCAATCTATAAATTAAAGTCTGGATTTTCCAATGTCCAGGTATTTATTTCAGAAGTGTTGATGAGAGTTGCACTTGAGGACCCTGCCTGATATCTCCATTGTAGTCAGATTCCAAAGGAATTGCCTGGGAAATTCAGATTCCACGATGAAATTCCCTTGCGCTGAAAGCAACGATTTAAGTCAGAGAATTTGAAGGGTCATGTTTCACAGTTGTAAAGGGAAAGTTAGACCACTTAAAAATTGAACATAACTCCAGTGTAACAACTGGACTGACTCATCAAAGCCTCCCAAACAAAAACTATATCTCTCCCAGGCACCCTATAACACCACAGCACTGGCCTGAAAACTCCCTGTCTACTAGGAGCCAACATATCCCCAGCCCCACTGCACCCATCAAATTCCAGTTTCTAGGAGCTGACATACCCCCACTATTCCAGGTCTCAAAATCCTCCTGATCACCTCCCTGGATCTGACAGGCCTTTTTCTTTCACTATCGAACTGAACACCCCATGGCAAATGACACCTACCTTTGCATAGGACTCGACATTACCCCTCATCTCCAGGAACTCACACACCCTTCTTCTGATTCTGGAACAGACATATATGCTAATCCTGTCACTGGACTGGCACTCCCTATTGCCAGATCTGACCACCCCCTCCCCTGCCACTGGACCTGACAACTTGGCTGCCAGATCTTACACTCTTCCCCACTGTGGAATCTAACAGCAATCTCTCTCGTTCCTGTCACCCTATCTCCACTATTGGACACAATATCCCTCCTCCCTATTTCAGATATACCCTTTGTATGCCATCAGTAATCTTTTCCCTTTTCCACTCTGTGCCCTGGTATCCCACCCACCTAGCATGCTATCCACCTGGCACCATATCAACCTATGACCTAGCCACCTGCCCCCTCCACTAACCTCACACTTACCTGACATAACTACTCTCTCACAGGAACTGTCAAAGTGGCAGTTGTGATGCTGAATATGTAAATCACAGGTTCCAGTGACTGCTGCCATGAAAAAGAGGGACTTGGTTTCTCTTCCTAGACAATCTTGTACCATATAAGACTTGTTAGATTTAAGGTATACTCTGCTTTTCTGAGAAATTGGAATGATTGGAATTTCCCAATGAAAAATTGATGTCTTCCTTTACGTTACAAAAGAGGAATGACGTAGCAATCTGGTGACTGCCACTCCTCAGAAAACCTGACACATTATTCCTACATCTAGAACCGAAGGGCACAATTCAAAAAATAAGGCAGGTGCCACTGAGGTCTGAGAAGACAAAAAAGTTTTTTATTTAAATCAGAAAGTGGTGAACCTTTGGAATTCCCTACCACAGAGGGCTGTGCAGCTCAGTATTCGGGTCTGTTTAAGATAAAGACTGATAGATTCTGATTACCATTGGCATACATAAACTATGGGGACGAGGTGAGAAAAAGACTCAAATTGTTCAATCAGCCGTGATATGTTGAATGGAAGAACAGGCTTGATGGGCTGAATGGCCGACCCCTATTCCTATGCTAATTTCTCTCATTAATGTCAACTTTCCTCATTTCATAATACTCTCTTATAATTTAGTTTATTATGGATATCAGTTTCAACAGCCTTTGGTTCCAATTAACTTTATGCCACTTTATGCAACATAATTTTCCATTTTGTCTTGTCTAATCTTTTAGTGCTTATGGTTGAAAATCTTTTTCATTTAAGTCTTTGACCTGTTCTTTCATCTGCTTCATCTTCAGCAGTTCTGTCTGTTTAGATTAATTTTCTGTACATGTATTTGTTTGCCCAATTTCTTTTTTTCCTTTCATATTTTCTGAATGGTTTGATTTTTTTCAGTGTATTATTGTTCAACTGTACATAACGAATGAATGATTGAAGAAATAGAAACTCAATGCTCAGATTCACCAAGATACATCATTTAGAGTGCCGCATTGAATATTTAACAATATGTGTGCCAGTGTTAAAAACTGTCGCAGTAACACAAACATCGCTTCCAATTTCAATTATTCTGAAGCTTTCAGTGCGTTCAAAATACTTCCAATCTCGGGAGTGAATATTGGAAATTCAATTTCATTCACCATTGGTGGTTAAAACAACATACATCCAAGCTGTCATCTTTATGTTCAGGATTATAGCAAATATTGTAAGTTCAGCAAATAAAGTTATGAATTGTCCATTTAAGTAAGAGTTTGTTTTAAAATACAATATTCAATCTCCATTGCAGCAATTCATGATTTCAAATTGTTTTAATTCGAGATTCATTGAATATAGGAAGAACTCCGCGATATGCCTAAATATTAAGCAGCTATATACCTAATCTTCATTTGTTCATACATAAACCAAAAACACTGTGTGATGAGGATTCCTCATTCAAACCTGGGCTTCAGTTATCACTCAATGTTTTCATTTTTATCTGTGAATAGCGAGCAAAATGCTATACTTGCATAGCAATTTAGCATAGGCTGTAGGGTTTCAGTTGCATCTGTGTTCAGGCAATTTTTCAGAGGATAGCATGGTGGCTCAATGATTAGAACTGCTGTCTCATAGCTCCAGGAACCCAGGTTTGATTCCACCCTTGGGTGACTGTGCAGAGTTTGCACATTCTCCCTATGTCTGCATGGGTTTCTTCCCACAGTTCAATGATGTGCAGATTAGGTGGAATGGCTATACTAAATTGTCCATAGAGTCTAGGGATGTGCAGGCTAGACTGCAACAGTGTAATTACAGTGATAAGGTAGGGAGCTAAGTCTGGGTGTATTGCACTTCTGAGGATCAGTGTAGACTTAATACACCAAATGGCCTCTTTCCGCACTGTATGGATTCTATGATTTTAATTGGAACAATGCACTAAGGTCCATCACTCTCCAACCTGATAACACTGAAAAGATACTGACTGGATGAATAGACTGAAGTGTAAGCAGTTACTGTGCAATATGCAAACTAGGCAAAGTATATATCTTCGCAAGAAATAATGCAGCATACCTTGCACAAGAATAATCCTTGCTCTCCTATACCCTCGTGGAAAGTCAGAGTCCCTGTTGGATGCTGTTACTGTTAGTTATGTTTGTACATAAAAGTTAATTCTTTTAATCCAATTGCAGCAGACTCAGCAAGCATTCCTTGGCAACAGAAAGTGAATTGTCAAAGGCAACATCAACTGATGATAAGATGTGGTGTCAGTGGGTGAACAAACAGCAGGTGAAAGAATAGTGGGTTAAAAGAGAAGACTATATTGAAAAACACACTACCATTAAGCAGACGCTTCAAGCAAAGCACAGGGCCTAATCAAACAGAAGTGTAACTGAATTGGTGCCAAAGATTTGCAAGGTATCCCATCACACTGTGTCTGGCTACAAAGGCAAACAACAAGCAAATCAGTACACTTCTGTACATGATAGGTGGTTTTGCAGATGATATCCTTTTCAGATAAGAGATCAATGAGGAAAAAGCTATGCATTCTAGCGTACTTGGCAGGATTCCACAGCACAGACAACAATTCATGCTGAACGAGGCTGAAAGAGACTGACTGAGATGATGCAGTGGTGGAGGATTTGAAACAGACAAAACCTATGAGGGAGGCTAAAGCTAATCTGAAACCATTGAAGGCTCAGGCATTGGCAATGGAAATCAGACATTCAGACCAAATCCAGGCTGAGGTTTCCCATGTGTTTTATCTTGATGCTACAGAAAGAGGAAGCAATACTCATGGTCAGATATTCTACTTGCTAAAGAATAGGAAGTTAGACAGATTGTGGGGAAAAAAAATGGACAAACACCTAAAAGTGAGGTGTCAACCTGGAGAAGCTACCAAACAGGATTAACAGCACGCCAAATTGCATACGCAGCAAGAGATAGGCAGAACTAAGTGAACACATAAATAATGGATCAGATCTAAGCTCTGCCATCAGACTGCACCCCGTTGTGAATACTGGTAGTCAATGAAACAATTCACTGGAGGAGGAGGCTGCACAAGTATCTCCATCATGAAACATGGGTAAGTCAACATATCAGTGCAAATGTTAAGGTTGAAACATTTGCAATAATGTGCAGCCAGAAATATCATGTGGATGACCCATCTCTGCCTCCTCCAGAGGCTCACAAAACCACAGATTCCAGTCTTCAGTCAATTTGAATCACTCCATATGGCATCAATAAATGGTTGGAGGCACTGGATACTACAAAACGTTATAGGCCTTGACAACATTCAGGCAATAGTGCTGAAAACTTGCACTTCAGAATTTGCTGCATCCCTTGCCACGATGTGCCTGTCTAGTTACAACACTGGAATCTACTTGACAATGTGGAAAATCACCTAGCCATGTCCTGTAAACAAAAATAGCCTACACAATTACCACCTCATCAGTCTATTCTCGATCATCAGTAAAGTGATGGAAGGTGTCATCAACAGTTGTCATAAAGCAGTGCCTGTTCAGCAATAACCTGCTCAGTGGCGCCCAGTTTGGATTTCTCCAAGGCCACTCAGCTCATGACCTCATTACAGCCTTGGTTCAAACTTGGACAAAAGAGCCAGAGGTGAGGTGAGAGTGATAGCCCTTGACATCAAGGAGCCCTAGCAAAATTGTAATCAATGGGAATCAGTGGGCAATCTCTCCACTGTTTGGAGCCATGCCTGGTACATTGGATGATGGTTGTTGTTTTCGGAGGTCAGTTATCTCAGCTCCAGAACATCTTGCCAGGTGTTCCTCAGCGTAGTGTCCTCAGCCCAACTATTTTCAGCCACTTCATCAATTACCGTAACTTCATAAGGACAGAGGTGGGAATGTTCACTGATGATCCCACAATGTTCAGCACCATTTGTGCCTCCTCACATGCTGAAGCAGTTTAAGTCCAATTAGATCGGAACAATATCCAGGCTTAGGCTAAAAATTGGCAAGGAGCATTTGTACCACACAAATGCTAAGCAATTCTAAATTCCAATAGGTGATAATGTAGCAACTGCCCTTTGACATTTATGTTGTTACCATCATTGAATACCCAACTGTCAACATCCTGAGGGCTTACTATTGATCAGAAAATAAACTGGACTCGCCATATAAACAGTGTCCACAAGAGCAGGTCAGAGGCTAGGAATCCTAGAGTGAGTAACTCACATCCTGATTCCCCAAAGCCCATCCACCTTCTACAAGGCACAAGTCAGGAGTGAAATGGAATACTCTCCACTTGCCTGGATGAGTACAGCTCCAAAAATACTCAGAAAGATTGACATCATTCAGGACAAAGCAGTCCACCTGATTGACACTATATCCACAAAGATATAGTCACTCTACCAAAGGTAAGAGCAGTACTATGGATTATCTAAAAGATGTAATGGAGAAATTTGCAAAGGATCCTTAGGCAGCACCTTTCAAAGCCCCAACCAATTCTCTCTAGAAAGGCAAGGAGAATATGGCAACACAACAGCCTGCAAGATCCCTTCCAAGCCACTCACCATCCTGGCTTGGAAATATATCACCGTTCCTTCACTGCCAGTGGGTCAAAATCCTGAAACTGGAACATAATGGAATTGTGGTTTTACTTATTGACGAGTGAATCTAGAAGGCAGCTCACCACTGCCTTCACAAGTGCAATAAATGAGTTAGTGGCACTTATTTCCTATGACTGAATGAAAAGAAAAAGCCCAGTGATGTTTAAGAGAGATTTCAGGGTGATAGGGCCTTGCCAAGATAACTCAGACTCTGCACTGGCTTAGTGACAGTGACTTCAAGGAGTATACGCTCTTTCTGTCAGGATGACAATGCCTGACCTCAGGTCATCGCCATTTCAGCAGTCAGTCAATCATTCCAGGCTGCTTGTACCTAGACTAAGGTATTGAGTATGAAGTTGCTTCTTCCAAACCCAGAGCTGTCTGACCTTAGGCCATCTCCAGTGATAGACAGCAGCCTTCCATCAGCCAAGCTGGTGCTACTGACAGAGCAAAGCTTATAAGCACTGGATCAGGAGAAGTCACAAAGAAGACAAACAATAAGGGAGACTAAAGGTATTTTCTTGAACTTTTCAGAGTAAGTTGGATGTCCTGGTAAAAATTCAGTTTGGAGTCATTTTATGATGATGGCTTTTTATTTTCAGACTTGTTAGTGACTGGGCGTTGCACTGTGTTCACTGAGATTGACTCATCTGACTATGATACCATCCGACAGTCAATTCTGGAAGGAGCTATGTAGGTTGCTTACTCTTCCTCACCATAAATCTGGTGGTAAGGACTGTGTTCAGGTGATGGTGAGACTATGCAGCAGCCTGCAGACTATGCCAAAGCAGGTCATGTGTTCTGCCAAAAACTTCATGTCTTCTCTCAGAGTGGTCTAGGCAATGGGATTGTTGTTGAACTCCTAAATAGACTGTTCAATCAATTTTCACATGCCTGCATGATTTTAGTTACTTGTGAGCTGATCATGAATTGTACACCTGAGACCAGGTAGTCAGCCGCTCTCTGGTTTGCTGACGTCAAACTATCTACACTGTATATTTACACCACACGTAGCCTGCGCCCACACTAATCATATATGGCATTGTTTGCATCAGGTCTCTGTGCACATGCCTTGGATGCCAGAAACAAATTAAGGCTCACAGTGTCAAAAATGTGGGCATCACAGAACCAAATTTTGCAGCCATGACACTCTCTCGGATTAGGCAGATGAGTTTGATTAGTAATGCTTTTGTTTTCCTTGTGCTGTATTGGAGAATTAAAATGTTCCTGTTGTTTGCTGCATCTTCCCAATCAAGTAGTATTATCTGAGTCTGAATTTATCATCTGAGTTTGGATATTGTCTTGATGAAGTGTTTTGGATGAGTCATACACACCGTTCAGTGAAGAAGTGGCATATGTCTGGCAATTATTTCAATGAGGAACATTACGTGATACTGCCAATTTGAAAAAGTAAAAACCCCATCAGAAATATTTCTAGGAGTAGTCACAAAGACTAGCAACAAAAACAGAAATTGCTGGAAAATCTCAGCAGGTAGGGCAGCATCTGTAGCAAGAAATCAGAGTTATTGTTTCAGGTCCACTGATTCTTCTTCAGGACAGACAAGATTGGCAAGTTCTTGACACTATGATCCAGTTCATTAATTTCTTCGGCTAAGTAATTGAACTAATCATGTTATATTGTTTAAAAAAAATTCAATTGCTCCATACAACAAGTTCTGAGTTACTTTTAACTCGCAGTAGTTTTCACAGATGGTATTAATTTGTAAGTGCACAACAATTACATTCCAGTTTGTCCATCTATAAACTGGAAGAGGCTTTCACATGTACTTGCGTACTGGTTATTTTCCACACAATGTATAAACTAAATTGCATTTCATTGAACACTACTTATAATGGCAACAATCTGTTTCATTTTGTTGTCTTATTGTGGATACTGTTAATCAACCTGTTCAGAGATGTTCTTACATATCTCTGGAGCTGGTAGGGCTTGAACCAGGGCCTGCTGGTTCAGAAGTAGGGACAATTTCAGTGCACTGCAAGAGACCTAAAGCTTACTGCACCCGGTGTTCCCAGACAGTCTCTCATCTAAATATTAATCAAGCCTAAGTCCACTTAGCTTCCATGATTAGGCAAGATTAGGCATTTTCAGCCGAGTCAGATAATTTTAAATTCATAATTTTGGCCAATGATTGTGACTGACCTTTAGAAATTGCACTAAAATATAAAACAAATACTGAAAGTAGTTGCCACTTCACTGTAACACATGGAACATTTTGTAAGATTATAACCCAACATGAATTCTCACACATATTGCCGTTGCTACTTTAATAGATTAAGCTTCAGGCGACTGGAGGGAGAGAAATTAAATTCTTTCATTCATTTTAAAGGTAACTTCTCAGTGACAATAAGTCCCATTGAAAACATGTTCGAAAGGAGTAAGAAAGGAAATTAGACCGAACATTTTTGAACAAAAGAAGTTGCAGCACGGGTTAGTAAGGAATATTAGAAAATTACAGAAAGGGATTCACAAAACAAGCTTTTGTAACCTCTCCTGTCTTATTTATGTCCATTTATTTCATATGCCTATTTGAAACATCATGGGACTTATTTCCTGCACTGATGACTTCACATTTTATGCAAGATGTTGATACTTCTATTATTGATCTGCAAAATTGTCAAGACGACCATTTCTTTTGAATCTTCAACCAGAGAGGAAAAGATTTTGTGAATCAGAATTGGACTGGCTATTGATGATGCAATAACTTCCCCTGTGGCGACCACAGTAGGGGGGTTGTGGGGGCATGCTCACCAAAAACTAAGACAACCAGAAAGGGCAAGAGGAGACTTCCAGGCTCAATCTCCCACAAACTGTCTTATAAATGAAGGACAAAATGTTTTGTTTTTGTACGGAACAAATTGTTAAAATAAGGATAATCCCTTAAAATATCAGACAGTTGGTCACATGGGCTTTGAGAAATTTCCCAGGATATTGCTCCAACCTACAGTATACACTAAAATGTGAGGCTGGATGAACACAGCAGGCCCAGCAAATTGTCCCTTTCACTAATGTGTAACATATTGGCTTCAAAATCTTCATTGACGTGCATAGTGAGTGAGAAAATAAAACCAAGTGTGAAGTGATAAATAGTGGTAATGGAGGAGGTGCACGATCTATCTGTCCAAATTGGTCATTTAACTGCATCAATAACATCCTTACTTAAGCTGTGCTGTGACATTTAGGGATACTATGGTTGCGTTGCTATTCTATGGTAAAGAAGATTTCAACCAGATGTCAACCACCTCATTGATAAAATATGTGGCCAACATATCAGTTGATTGTGGCTTATAGTTGGGATTGGGTGCTGTCACTACTCCTCGTTTCAATGCTAATTTTAAGGGCCTTTCTAATTTGCAATCCCCTGATTCATAGGATGAGGGGATCTCTTATGAGAGACGTGTGACATGCATTACCTAATATTAATTGTCCTTGAATTGAGTGATTTGCAAGGCTATTTCATAGGGTAGTAAAGAACCAGGCATGTTGTTGAGGGCCTACAGTCACACATATGTCAGTGAGGATGGTAAATTTCCTTTCCAAAATTTATTTTGCTTTTGTACAAACTAAGGTGAAGGGAATGGATGATAGTAAGATAAGAGGAGTATGTAGGTATTCTAGGGCACATCAATATTAAGAAGGAAGAGGTGCCGTGTGTCTTGAAAATTTAAGGTAGATAATTTCCAAGGGCATATATCCCAGAAAACAGAGCGGTAAGACAGGAAAATGTTGGGACTTTGACAAAGATCTTTGATTCTTCTTTAGCTACATGCATGGTCCCAGAAGATTGGAGGATAGCCAATGTTGTTCCTCTGCTTAAGAAGTGCAATAGGTATAATCCAGGAAATTTTAGGCTGGCAAGCCTGACATCAATGGTATCAATGAAATTATTGAACAAGATTCATTGGGCAGGATTTACTCACATTTGAAAAAGAATGGACTTGTTGGAGCTAGTCAGCGTGATTTCATGTAGGGGTGATCTTGTCTCACAAATTTAATTGATGTTTTTGAGGAAATGGCAAAGATGATTGAGGAGGGTAGGACAGTGGATGCTGTCTCCGTGGACTTTACTTAAGCATTTGACAACGTCCCTCCGAGCAGGCTGGTCTTGAAGATTAAGTCATATGGGATCCGCAGTGAGTTGGCAACAGTCCCTCCACAACAATCTTCCATCTTCTATGATAAAATTGGTGGTAACATAGAAGACAGGAGGTTGTTGTGGAGGGAGTGAAGTTCTGAAGAAGAGCCACTGGATCCAAAATGTTAATTTGGATTTCTCTCCACAGATGCTGCCAAAGCTGCAGAAGTTTTTGAGCAAGAGATAATGGGAACTGCAGATGCTGGAGATTCCAAGATAACAAAATGTGAGGCTGGATGAACACAGCAGGCCAAGCAGCATCTCAGGAGCACAAAAGCTGACGTTTCGGGCCTAGACCCTTCATCAGAGAGGGGGATGGGGGGAGGGAACTGGAATAAATAGGGAGAGAGGGGGAGGCGGACCGAAGATGGAGAGTAAAGAAGATAGGTGGAGAGGGAGTAGGTGGGGAGGTAGGGAGGGGATAGGTCAGTCCAGGGAAGACGGACAGGTCAAGGAGGTGGGATGAGACCATTTCCACTCCCCCTCCCATTCTCTTGATGACATGTCCATCATGGGCCTCCTGCACTGCCACAATGATGCCACCCGAAGGTTGCAGGAACAGCAACTCATATTCCGCCTGGGAACCCTGCAGCCATATGGTATCAATGTGGACTTCACCAGTTTCAAAATCTCCCCTTCCCCTACTGCATCCCTAAACCAGCCCAGTTCATCCCCTCCCCCCACTGCACCACACAACCAGCCCAGCTCTTCCCCCCCACCCACTGCATCCCAAAACCAGTCCAACCTGTCTCTGCCTCCCTAACCGGTTCTTCCTCTCACCCATCCCTTCCTCCCGCCCCAAGCCGCACCCCCAGCTACCTACTAACCTCATCCCACCTCCTTGACCTGTCCGTCTTCCCTGGACTGACCTATCCCCTCCCTACCTCCCCACCTACTCCCTCTCCACCTATCTTCTTTACTCTCCATCTTCGGTCCGCCTCCCCCTCTCTCCCTATTTATTCCAGTTCCCTCCCCCCATCCCCCTCTCTGATGAAGGGTCTAGGCCCGAAACGTCAGCTTTTGTGCTCCTGAGATGCTGCTTGGCCTGCTGTGTTCATCCAGCCTCACATTTTGTTATCTTGAAGTTTTTGAGCAATTTCTGTTTCTGTTACAGCTACATTGAGTCATCAGGCATAAATAGAAAGACTCACTGGAGTCAGAGATGACATGCCTGTCTTCATCCAGATCACATGCTAGACTCCTTCTCCAGCCATAGGCTCTGTAATATCATAGGTTATGACAAAGTTGATGCAGACATCACATTAATAGAGCCCAGTCGGTATTTTAGATAATCCTTCTTTTGGCCTTCAACAAAGCAAGGGGAAACATTTAAGAAATGAGTTTGCTTGCCACAGGCAACACCACCTCACATTGGAGGTGAAGGATTGTGGGTTTCATAGCAGCTAATGACAGCAGTCCTGCTACTAGCTTGATGCTCAACAGAAACCTACAGAGTCAGTGACCTACTGTCATTCTGACAAGGAGATGGTATCAATACCTATGGATGTAGTTTGTAAAATGGTGGGGTGTGCATGAACCAAATCTGAAACGTTTCTTATTGTGTCAATTTTTATGGCTTCAACCTTTAATTAATGTGATTCAGGCATTTTCAAAGTAATTATCATTTTCAATAATTTTGAACTATTTGTACAAGTTTACTGAGATCATTTGTTCCTCTCTGAGCTGGAATGTAATATTATATTGCAGCAGCTCTTTTTCGCTACATATCACACTTTTTCTTTTTTTCGAATTTATTGTAACTATCTGTGTCACACTGGCCTTTCCAAGGACTTTGTAAGGAACATTCAGATGTTTTTGTTTCTATGGAAACATCAGACACATTGTGAGGTTAATATATGTAAATCTGAGGAAATATAAAAATAACCCCTCACAAAGATGTTGAATCAATGCTGAAAGTGGTATATCTCAGAACCTGCAGCTCATAAAAAGAGGCTTGGGTTTTTCATTATATATCCAAATGGAAGTGGTCAAACCAACCCAAAAGATGACAAACTTTAATTGTGAGTTTTGCCAAGCTTAAACCGAATTTCTATGATCTCGAATGGCGATATAAATAGTGCCTGCAGATGGTCATGTGCTCAGCGTTCAACTGTTCACATTTTCAGGGGTTGATTATATATGTCTGCTGTTTCTATTTGATAGAATAGATAGAACATTACAGCACAGTACAGGCCCTTCGGCCCTCGATGTTGTGCCGACCTGTCATACTGATCTGAAGCCCATCTAACCTACACTATTCCATGTACGTCCATATGCTTGTCCAATGACGACTTAAATGTACCAAAAGTTGGTGAATCTACTACCGTTGCAGGCAAAGTGTTCCATTCCCTTACTACTCTCTGAGTAAAGAAACTACCTCTGACATCTGTCCTATATCTTTCCCCCCTCAATTTAAAGCTATGTCCCCTTGTGCTCGCCGTCACCATCCTAGGAAAAAGGCTCTCCCTAAACACCCTATCTAACCCTCTGATTATTTTATATGTTTCAATTAAGTCACCTCTCAACCTTCTTTTCTCTAATGAAAACAGCCTCAAGTCCCTCAGCCTTTCCTCGTAAGACCTTCCCTCCATACCAGGCAACATCCTAGTAAATCTCCTCTGCACCCTTTCCAATGCTTCCATATCCTTCTTATAATGCGGTGACCAGAACTGTACACAATACTCAAAGTGCGGCCGCACCAGAGTTTTGTACAGCTTCACCATAACCTCTTGGTTCCGGAACTCGATCCCTCTATTAATAAAAGCTAAAACACTGTATGCCTTCTTAACAGTCCTGTCAACCTGGGTGGCAACTTTCAAGGATCTGTGTACATGGACACTGAGATCTCTCTGCTCATCTACACTACCAAGAATCTTACCATTAGCCCTGTACTTTGCCTTCCGGTTACTCCTACCAAAGTGCATCACCTCACACTTGTCTGCATTAAACTCCATTTGTCACCTCTCAGCCCAGCTCTGCAGCTTATCTATGTCTCTTTGCAACCTGCAGCATCCTTCGTCACTATCCACAACTCCACCGACCTTAGTGTCATCTGCAAATTTACTAACCCATCCTTCTACGCCCTCATCCAGGTCATTTATAAAAATGACAAACAGCAGTGGACCCAACAGCGACCCTTGTGGTACACCACTAGTAACTGGTCTCCAGGATGAACATTTCCCAACAACTACCACCCTCTGTCTTCTTTCAGCAAGCCAATTTCCGATCCAAACTGCTATATCTCCCACAATCCCATTCCTCCGCATTTTGTACAATAGCCTATTGTGGGGAACCTTATCGAACGCCTTGCTGAAATCCATATACACCACATCAACTGGTTTACTCTCATCTATCTGTTTGGTCACCTTCTCAAAAAACTCAATAAGGTTTGTGAGGCACGACCTTTCCTTCACAAAACCGTGCTGACTATCCCTAATCAATTTATTCTTTTCTAGATGATTATAAATCCTATCCCTTATAACCTTTTCCAACACTTTACCAACAACTGAGATAAGGCTCACTGGTCTATAATCACCGGGGTTGTCTCTACTCCCTTTCTTGAACAGGGGAACCACATTTGCTATCCTCCAGTCCTCTGGCACTATTCCTGTAGACAATGACGAGTTAAAGATCAATGCCAAAGGCTCGGCAATCTCCTCCCTGGCTTCCCAGAGGATCCGAGGATGAATCCCATCCAGCCCAGGGGACTTATCTATCTTCACCCTCTGAAGGATTTCTAATACCTCTTCCTTGTGAACCTCAATCCCACTTAGTCTAGTAGCCTGTATCTCAGTATTCTCCTCGATAACATTGTCGTTTTCTAGAGTGAATTCTGTTGAAAAATATTCATTTAGCACTTCCCCTATCTCATCTGACTCCACACATAACTTTCCACTACTATCCATGATTGGGCCTAATCTTACTTTCGTCATTCTTTTATTTCTTAAATACCTATAGAAAGCCTTAGGGTTTACCCTGATCCTATCCGCCAACGACTTCTCATGTCTCCTCCTGGCTCTTCTGAGCTCTCTCTTTAGGTTTTTCCTGGCTACCTCGTAGCTCTCAAGTCCCCTAACTGAGCCTTCACATCTCATCCTAACATAAGCCTTCTTCCTCCCCTTGGCCGTGGATTCCACCTCCTTCGTAAACCACAGCTCCCGCACTCTACAGCTTCCTCCCTGCCTGACAGGTACATACTTATCTAGGACACACAGGAGCTTTTCCTTGAATAAGCGCCACATTTCTAATGTGCCCATCCCCTGCAGTTTCCTTTCCCATCCTATACTCCCTAAATCTTGCCTAATCTCATCGTAATTGCCTTTCCCCCAGCTATAACTCTTGCCCAGTGGTATACGCCTATCCCTTTCCATCACTAAAGTAAACATAACAGAATTGTGATCACTATCACCAAAGTGCTCACCTACTTCCAAATCTAACACCTGGCCAGGCTCATTACCCAGTACCAAATCTAATGTGGCTTTGCCCTTTGCTGGCCTATCTACATACTGTGTCAGGAAGCCCTCCTGCACACACTGGACAAAAACTGACCCATCTATAGTACTCGAACTATAGTGTTCCCAGTCAATATTTGGAAAGTTGAAGTCCCCCATGACAACTACCCTGTCTCTCTCACTCCTATCGAGAATCATCTTTGCTATCCTTTCCTCTACATCTCTGGAACTATTCGGAGGCCTATAGAAAACTCCCAACAGGGTGACCTCTCCTTTCCTGTTTCTAACCTCAACCCATACTACCTCAGTTGACGAGTCCCCAAACATCCTTTCTGCAACTATAATTCTGTCCTTGACCAACAATGCCACACCTCTGCTCCTTTTACCATCTTCTCTGTTCTTACTGAAACATCTAAATCCTGGAACCTCCAACAACCATTCCTGTCCCTGCTCTATCCATGTCTCCGAAATGGCCACAACATCGAAGTCGCAGGTACCAACCCATGCTGCAAGTTCACCCACCTTATTCCGGATGCTCCTGCTGTTGAAGTAGACACACTTCAAACCAACTTCTTGCTTGCCGGTGCCATCTAGCTTCCCTGAAACTTTATTTCGGACCTCCCTACTCTCAACCTTTTCTATAGTCGAACTACAATTTTGGTGCCCATTCCCCCTGCTGAATTAGTTTCAACCCACCCGAATAGCCTTAGCAAATTTCCCCCCAGGATATCGGTGCCCCTCTGGTTCAGGTGAAGACCATCTTGCTTGTAGAGGTCCCACCTACCCCAGAAAGAGCCCCAATTATCCAAGAATCCAAAACCCTCCCTCGTGCGCCATCCCTCTAGCCACGTGTTCAACTCCTCTCTCTCCCTATTCCTCGCCTCACTAGCACGTGGCACGGGCAACAAACCAGAGACAACAACTCTTGTTCGTCCTAGCTCTCAGCTTCCATCCTAGCTCCCCGAATTTCTGCCTTAAATCCCCATCTCTCTTCCTACCTATTTCGTTGGTGCCTATGTGGACCACAACTTGGGGCTGCTCTCCCTCCCCCTTAAGGATCCCAAAAACACGATCAGAGACATCACGCACTCTGGCACCTGGGAGGCAACACACCAACCATGAGTCTCTCTCGTTCCCACAGAACCTCCAATCTGTCCCCCTAACTATGAAGTCCCCAATGACTACTGCTCTGCTCCTCTTCCCCCTTCCCTTCTGAGCAGCAGGGACAGAGTCTGTGCCAGAGACTTGTGCCCCACTGCTTTCCCCTGGTAAGTCATCCCCCCCAACAGTATCCAAAACGGTGTACTTATTGTTGAGGAGAACGGCCACAGGGGATCCCTGCACTGCCTGCCGGTTCCCTTTCAGGCCCCTGACTGTAACCCGTCTGCCTTTTTCCTGTACTTGAGGAGTGATTACCTCCCTGTAATTCCTCTCAATAACCCCCTCTGCCTCCTGAATGATCCGAAGTTCATCCAGCTCCAGCTCCAGTTCCCTAACGCGGTTTTCAAGGAGCTGGAGTTGGGTGCACTTCCCGCAGATCTGCCACATTCTGCAGGAGGAACATTCAACTACCCTGACCTCCGTTCCCATTATCCTAAATTCCCAAGACTTAAAAAATAAAGAATAAAAAATAAACTTGTTACCTTACCAATCAGGCACACAGAACTTTTCTTTTGGTTAGAGGAGGAGGATGGGTGGGAGACACTACGCGGGTAGTGTTTCGGGTAACGCAACCACACAAATATATAACCTCACTCACTCACCAGTCCCATGTCGGCTCCTGCTCAGCGTACCTCCGCCTATTCACGAGATAAGCTTTTTAAAGATTCAAAAACAGTGACTCACCGGCTTCCCGACAGGCCCCTGCTCCAAGCTCCCGCTCACGCTGCTGCTGCAACCAGAAATGGAAGGCTTCGCATAATCAGTAAAATCTGGGTATGGTGACTATGAAAATGAAACAAAAGCGACTGGAAGCGTCAAAACAGACTTTTTAAAGCGTCAGATAAAGCTCTTAAACTCATAGCTGACGTGTCATCTTTGCACATGTCTGAGGTATGATTCACAATTCCCGGATTAAAACATGGATAGGTTCTGATGATCTTGCCCAATCAAGGAGACTCTTAAGCATCATGCCCTACCAGTGCAGCGCACTAGAAATCAATCCCTGCCATTGCCAGAGTCATCACAAAAGATAAAGATTTAATCAAAGTCTGCAAAGACCCCAACATATCTATCAGATACACACACACACACACACACACACACACACACACACACACACACACACAGATCAACACAAACAGACAAGAAAAACATAATGTTATGGGTGGAGCCAAAATAAAAACTCGATTAACAGTTCAATGACCTCAGTCCACCGAGTTTGTTAAAATGTTCTTTTGCTCGCAAAGGTTTTCAGTATTGTCTGTTCATCAATTCTTCTTTTCCAAGATTTGTTTTAACGTCATCGGCGACACATCCAATGAGTATATTAACTCCAAAGTTCCCTGGTTACTGGTTAAAGGTAATACTTCACAGCAATTAGTGAGAGAAAATAAATTGGCTATTTTCAGAGCATTTTACTGGAGAATCCTTTGTGGTTGTCTGAAGGCTTCTGCCAATATTGTTCCACCCATAAGCTGATCAATCTCCCAAGAGCCAATCGGACAGTTGTTCTGAAGCTGACAGCTTTTGTCATCAACAATTGGTCACAAATCTGCAAACCAATCATCAACCCATTGCTGGCTGAATTTCACTTAGTCCAGCACCAGGCTTGTGTACAATCTCCAACCTACTTCAGCAGGGCAGCAATGTAAACATGGCTTACAATGAGTTTCAGTGACTTTAAAAGAGCAGCAATTCTTTCCACAATTCTTGGTTTTAAAGCAAGTTTATTCCATTTCAGTCCCAATCAAATATGCAGAAAAATAACAGAGACAGTCGTTTTCTACCTGGCATCTAACCCACCTGACATCCTACATCCTCTTCCCTTGCTGGTACCCTACCTACCTGGCACATTTTGAACCTGGCATGCTAATGCCATACAAACTCTTTGGCTGGGGCCCTGGCCAGCCAGCACCATGGGTACCTAACAGATTATCCTGTACTCGCCCAGCATCCTACCCCCTCCCCAGTTAGCAGCCTAAATACATTCCTGTACCCATCAGGGCACCCTACCCTCTCCCACCATAACATCACACTTATATTTTAGATATTTTTAATCAAACTGTTCAGCAATGTTATGACACCTCTCTGGAGCAGAAGGGACTTGAAACCAGACCTCCTGGCTTAGAGGTAGCAACCCTACCACAACACCACAGGAATCCACCCACAGTTACCTTCTATACTTACTATTTTACAGCAGCTGTTAAAGTAGCTGTCAGGACCTTTAAATTTCAGAACATGGCAGCTGACTGCTCTGAAAAGGGGGATTTACCTTTCTGTGGCAGCTCTAAACTGCTGAAAGAAATGTCAAAATGGAAGTATGGCTCAGTATTTCTGTATTTCCTAACTGGACTCTCCTCTCAGAAGTGCTGAGCTTCTGTCTTTGAAATAAAAAAATGCTGGAATAGCAATCTGTATAAGACTGCCTCTCATTGCCCCACTGCACTTCCTGTCAAGTTCTGCCACTAGTATTGTCATTTCCATGCCCCTCAGAATTTCACATGATTCTGTCTATACTTTTATAGAAGTTGTATCTCAGTGGTGAGAACCAAAAAGGGCTCCACTCCTGAATATTCAAATTATACATGACAGCCTTTAGTATCTTGTGATGGTCTACATTCTGGCAGTTTGCTCCAGTCCAATGTATCGTCGGTAACTCAACCACCAAACCAGGCCAGAGGGTAATGAATGACGAGGAATATCTGCATAATATTTAACTCAAGAGCCCTTTCACATCAACAAGATGTGAACAATATAAATGCAACCAGAACCATGCTGCTCATGGAAAACAATACAATAGCCAATCGAAGTACTCAAGAAATGATTTTACTGTCTAGATCACTATGTGGGAGCTGTGTTGTACTGACTGGAGTGAATCCTCGGATTCAACAGGACCTACTACGTTCTGCATACTGCAAACCATTAGGATATTGGCAATAAAGGGAGAATTAATATTGTCACTCTGAGAGAGGAAAACAGGTTTGTGCCTAAGCAGCTACTGCCCTCTCCAGGCCCTGCCTCAGAAATCCTATTCAGCCACTGTAAAATTCTGTAAGCTGCTTCAAATGTTGGTACACATAATCATAATGGCAGCAATTTACATGGCAACAGTTCAGAATCCATGACTTCTGTCAAAGCTAATGCTGCAGCTTTCAGATGCAAGGTAGCTGTAAGCTGAGACACTGGCCACTGACATCATGGTCAAGTCCGCAGAGCTACCATTGTGCTGGCTACCACCATCAAGCAGGAATTAACGGACTCTAAGCTCTGCACAAAGTCTGGCGCAAGTTTCATGCTGAGTTCCTCCGTACTCTAACTGAACAGTTCATTCTGACTAGTCATCAAACTTTTTCCTTCCAACGTCTAATTATAGGCCTGATCTGAGTTATACACAGCAGAACTCATATGAACATTGCCCACCAAGACTCAAGCACCTGGGTTACCTTTTCCTCCTGCTCTGGCTGCAGACAGTTCAAGCCCAGTGATTCACCACTATTTACTGATCCCATCTCTACAGTTCCCTCTGAAGTAGACACAGTGCTGATATTTGAGCTGGTGATTATAAATGTGACGTACAGTGATAGGGTGCCTTTATTATCAGTGTGCTCTTCCTCTTGTAATTCTTGGACATCTGAAAGGAGAATAGTATAGGGGAGGGTTATGGTGATGGAAGAAAAGCAAAGCAAAGCAAAAGATATATATTTACATCATAAGACATCGAAGCATGAAAGGAAGTTGAGTTGGGAGGTAGGTTAGGTAAAAGCATACCAGCACCATCTACAGTTTCATCCTTCACATTGGTTACATCCTTAGTCACAGCTACTCCATTGCTGGCCAGTACTATCTAGGTGCTTTTTATCTAAAGTTATTCACCACCTTGTACTTGAAGAGAGAGGAAAATATGTCAGTTTGGGTAATAAGCCTGTCTCAACTGAAGAGTTGGCATTTAGTGCAAGCTGTGAATGCGAAGCTTGTGGCAATGCCAAGTTTGTGATGGTGAGATAAGTTTAACCATGTTGCCATGAGTCATATCTGACAGGGAAGGTTTATTTGTGTGGATATGGCTTGGAAGACTCATTCATTCTTTTTGGCCATGTGTGAGAGATCATTCGACTTCTTTCTGCACTACATCCAATTTCTCAATGCTATAAAATCGCTTGAAGGGACAGCAATGGTTGTCTGTCCCCACTGCCTTCTCATTGACTGCTTCCAGATTCTTCGGACTCCATGTGAATAGACAACTTTACACCCGCCATTCACCTTCTTTGCCAAGACTCCTTGTGCTTTGATAGAGAAATTTAGTGCATATCCCTGCTATGTAACATTACTTTCCTCCTCCTGTACTTTCCCATAAACTTACTCCAGCACCTGCTTGAGCAGAATGCCTGTAAGTTGTGTTGAAAAAAAATTGATGTTAGACTTGTATGAACTTGGACAGCCACTCATCAGTGCAATGATAAGTACTGAATTGACTACTGCTATTGTAATAATGAACAGGTAGCACGAAGTTTGTATATTGCCTGCGTCACAGTGGTCTGGTGCACTTTTATTGCTCATCTCAATCCCTTTACCCATTTTTAAGCCTTGTTCACGATTTCTCCTATTATCTTTCAGAGCCTGTGGATAGTAATCTTCAGGCATAACTGTGAGATGGAAAACAATATGCTCATATTTGATTCACAGCAAATCTAATTCATGGATTAAACAAGCAAAGTTATGGGCTCAATTTTTCTATCCTGTGAATGCTGTGAGCATTTGCGAGTCAGATGGGAACAAGAAATGGCTGGAGAAACTCAGCAAGTCTGGCATCATCTATGGGGAGAAAGCAGAGTTAACATTTCAAGTCTAGTGACCCTTCTTTTAACTCTGCTTTCTCTCCATAAATGCTGCCAGACATGCTGAGTTTTTCCAGCAACTTTTGCTTTTGTTTCAGATTTCTAGAATCTGCATTCTTTGATTCTTTTAAACATGGCAAAATTGGAGAAATAAGATTCTTGACATCAGGAGAAAAAGCTTCAATTCTACAACCTAATTTTGAACGGCAAAAAGAGATGAATGAGGGGAAATGAAGTGGCTGTCTTCAGGTTAGTAGTGCTTTTTACTACAGAGAAAAGAGACAGTTTCTTCCTTTCCAGAGGTCCGATGGTCTGCCCTGAACATAATTTTGAATGGGAGGCAGTGACCAGCAGGATATCATAGGGATTGGTGTTTGAATCTCAGCTATTCATAATACATGCTAATGATTTAGATGAGGGAACTAAATGTAACATCTCAAAATTTTCTGGCAAAACAATGCTGTGTAGAAACAAAGATGCAGAAATGTTGCAATGTGATTTGGACAGGTTGAGTTGAGGTCAAATGTGTGGAAGATGCAGTATAATGCAGATAAATGTGAGGCTATCCACTTTGGTAGCAAAAATAGGAAGGCTGATTATCTGAATGGCTCCAAATTGAGAGAGGGGAATGTTCAACAAGACCGGAGTGTCCTCATGCACCAGTCACTGGAAGTAAACACATAGATACAGCAGGCAGTAAAGAAGACAAATGTATGTCGTCCTTCGTAGTGAGAGAAATCAAGTACCAAAACAAGGATGTCTTGTTGCAATTGCACAGGGTATTGGTGAAACAACATCTGATACATTGTGTGCAGTTTTGATCTCCTTATCTGAGGAAGCATTTTCTTGTTACAGAGGGAGTGTGACAAAGCTTTACCAAATTGATTTCTGGGATGGCAGGACTGATGTATAAGGGGAGATTGAGTTGTTAGGATTTTAGAAGCAGAATGAGGTGGGGGTAACCTCATCGAAACCTATAAAATGCTAACAGGATTAGATAGGTCAGATGCAAGAAGGATATTTCTGTTGATGAGGGAGTCCAGAATCAGGAGTCAAGGATAAAGGATTTACCTTTCAGGACTGAGATGAGAAGAGGCATTTCTTCACCAGAGAGTGGTGAGCCTGTGAATTCACTATCACAGAAAGTGGTTAAGGGCAGAACACAGTGTTTTCAGGTAGGAGGTAGATATAGCTCTAGTGGCTGAAAGCAAAGGACATGGGGAGGGTGAGATTAAGGTATTGAACTCAATGATCAGCCATGATCATAATGAATGGTGGAGCAGGCTTGAGTAATTGAATAGCCTACTCCTATCTTCTTTTGTTCCTATGTTTTTAAGTATCAACAATGTCACAGTAATAGATGTGGTGATAAGCATCTTGAAAGCCAAATAGAATTATACTTCTTCATGTCAAAACATGTCATCCAGAGTTCCAGTCTGTCTCAAAATGTGTGTTTCAGACTTTTCAGGGAGTGGGGAGTGGGAATTAAGATAATAGCACTGATGGTAATTATGATATTCATGATCATAGAGATTCTACTATCCACTAGAATAAGATGGACCAAAGACAGAAACCTGGGGTGAAAGTTATTATCACGATAGTTATGTCAATTATGGTGATGTAACTGAGAACATGTTTTATCATCCACAAAAAAAACAACCCAGAATGAACCTATGGAGAGAGAAGACACTAGGAGATTTATTAGAGCTGCTTGTGAGGATTTAAACCATAGGGTGAGGGGAACCCAGCGAGGCAGTGATGAAAGAGATCAGTTTGAGGCTGGTGCAGTTGGAAAAGAAGTAAGTTAAACACAGTTGTCAGGAACAAAGCAGAGAATGAGGTAGGATTGATAAATTAATCCGCATTTATTTCAATGCAAGAGGCCTAACAGGTAAAGCAGATGAACTCAGGACATGGTTGGGGACATGGGACTGGGATATTGTAACAATTACAGAGATGTAGCTCAGAGATGGACAGAACTGGCAGCTTAATGTCCCAGGGTATAAATGGTTTAGGAAGGAGAGAAAGGGGGTTCAAGAGAGAAGAGGTCGTGGTGTTTTTGATTAGGGATAACACTATGGCTGTACTTAGGGAGGATATTCCTGGGAATAGATTGAGGTAAGTTATTCGGTGGAGCTTAGTTATAAAAAAGGGATGATCACCTTATTGGGATTGTACTATTGATCCCCCAGTAGTCAGCAGGAAATTGAGAAACAAATGTATAAGCAGATCTCAGATATCTTTAAGAAGAATAGTTTGGTGATGGTAGGTGATTTTAACTTTCCAAACATTGACTGGGACTTCCACAGTGTTAAGGGCTTAGATGGAAAGGAATTTGTTAAGTGTGTACAAGAAAATTTTCTGATTCAGTATGTGTATGTGCCTACCAGAGAAGGTTAAAAACTTGACCTATTGTTGGGAAGTAAGACAGGGCAGGTGACTGAGGAGTCAATTGGGGGAGCACTTTGGGGTCAGTGACCATAATTCTTTTAGTTTTAAAATCAGGATGGAAAAGGATAGACTGGATCTAAAAATTAAAGTTCTAAGTTGGAGGGAGGCCAATTTTGACTGAATTAGGCAAGAACAATCAAAAGTTGATTGGCGACAGACTTTCGCAGGTAAAGGGACAACTGGAAAACAGTGGTCCAGGACAGTAACATTCCTGTTAGGATGAAGGGCAAGACTGGTGGGTGTAGGGAACATTAGATGATTAGAGAAATTGAGAAAATGAAAAAGGAAGCATATGTCAGGTATAGAGAGCAGAGATCAAGTAAATCTCTAGGAGGGTTAACGGCAGCAAGAGTACGCTTAAGATGGAAATCAGGAAGGCGAAAAGGGTACATGAGATATAGCTTTGGCAAATAGGGTTAAGAAGAATCCAAAAGGATTCTACAACTGCTCGTTAAGGACGTAGCAGTAACAAGGGAGATAATAGGGCCCCTTAAAGATCAGCAAGGCTGCCTATATGTGGAATCACTAGAGATGAGAGGGTTACTAAACAAGTATTTTGCATCAGTGCTTAGTGTGGAGAAGGATATGGAAGAAAGAGAATATGGCAAAAGAAATTGTGACATCTTGATAAATATCCATATTATAAAAAGAGGAGGAATTGGATGGCTTAAAACGCATTAGGTGGATAAATCCGCAGGACCTGATCAGGTATACCCTAGAACTCTAAGCCAGGGAAGAGATTGCTGGGTCCCTTGCTAAGATATTTGTTTCATCAATAGCCACAGGTGAGATGCTGGAAGACTGGAGGTTAGCTAACGTGGTGCCACTATTTAAGAAAGGTAGTAAGGAGAAGCCAGGGAACTACAGACCTGTGGCCCTAACACTGGTGTTGGGCATATTGTTGGAGAGAATCCTGATGAACAGAATTTACGTCTGTTTGGAAAGGCAAGGACTGATGAGGGATAGTCAACATGGCTTAATATGTCATAATAGATGTCTCACTAACTTGATTGAATTTTTTCAAGAAGTAACAAGGAGGATTGATGAGGGCAAAGAGGTGAACGTGATCTATATGGACATCAGTAAGGTGTTTGACAAGGTTCCTCACAGTAGTCTGATTAGTAAGGTTAGATCACATAGAATTCAGGGAGAACTAGTCAGTTCTGTATCCAACTGGCTCGAAGGTAGAAGGTTGCTTTTCAGACTGGAGGCCTGTGACTAGCGGTGTGCCACAAGGATCAGTACAAGGTCCACTGCTTTTCGTCATTTATGTAAGTGATTTGAATGTCAACATTAGGAGGTATGGTTAGTAATTTTGCAGATGAAACTGAAATTAGAGGTGTAGTGGACAGCGAAGAATGTTATCTCAGAGTACAACAGGATTATGATCAGATGGGCCAACAGGCTTAGGGGTGGCAGATAGAATTTAATTTACATAAATGTGAAATGCTGAATTTTGGAAAGGTAAATCAGGGGAGGACTTATCCACTTAATGGTAAGATCCTGGGGAGTGTTGCTGAACAAAGAGACCTTGGAGTACAGGTTCATAGTTCCTTGAAAGTGGAGTCGCAGGTAGATAGGATTGTGAAGAAGGCGCTTACGTTTATTGGTCAGTGCATTGAGTATAGGAAGTGGGACGTCATGTTGCGGCTGTAAAAGGACATTGGTTAGGCCACTTTTGGAATACTGCATGTAATTTTGGTCTCCCTGCTATAGGAAGAATGTTGTGAAACTTTAAAAGGTCCAGAAAAGAGTTACAAGGATGTTGGCAGAGTTGGAAGGTTTTAGTTACAGGGAGAGGTTGAATAGGCTGGGGCTATTTAACCTGGAGGGTCACAGGCTGAGGGGTGCCCTTATAGAGGTTTATAAAATCATGAGCGGCATGAAGAGGGTGAATAGACAACGTCTTTTCCCTGGAATGTGGGACCCCATAACGAGACGGTATAGGTTTATGGTGAGAGGGGAAAGATTTAAAAGCGATCCAAGGGATAACTTTTTCATGCAGAGGGTGGTGCATGGAAGTGGTGGAGGCTGGTACAGGTACAAATTTAAGCAGCATCTGGGTGGGTATGTGAATAGAGGAATACGGACCAAATGCTGGCAAATGGTGTCAGATTTATTTAGGATATCTGGTCGGCATGGACGAGTTGGTCTAAAGGGTCTGTTTCCATGCTGTACTTCCATATGACTCTTTGATAGGGAGCTGTATTTGATAATGAATTATATACATACCTAAATAAAAGAAATTTACACTACATGATGTGTTGAAGTGCCTTATTTAAAAACAAGGAATTGAAGCCCTTACGGACAAAATATGTGCAAAAACCCACAGTCCAAGATACTCCAGGTTCGTATTTCAGAATGCAGGTAACGGTATTGACTTAAAGCATAAACAAAATATAGAAACAGCAAAAGAGAGAGAAAATAGACAGAAAAGGAAGGTAAATTACACAATCAAAAACTAAAATTAGAGTGAATCAAACTTGTTAATAGTTTGTGTTATAATTGTTAACTAATACTGACAAAATTTCACATCTTTCAAGGCCACTGAGTAAAAAGAAACAGGACCAAATTATGTGGTGAGCGCAATCCATCTATCATATATTTGGTACTGATCAATGCACTTGGAAGAGAAGCTACATAGCAAGATGCCATCTTTGCAAAATTAATGATGGAGCATTGCAGGATGCACAGCGACTTTTAGACGTTCACAGTTCTCATCTGCCATTCAAGTGAAGTTGTTATTGTACATGCACACAAATTATGGTCAGGAATTAGCCTCGCCATTATTTTGACACAAATTATGGCCCAAATTCTGGTTGAGGTTCCACACATTCCCATTCTATACTGGGCCAAAAGAATTTTTGAGACATCTATCCACATAACATTTGTCTCTGGTTTACTTTGTTCCTGTTGGTGCCATTGCCATTATTAGCCAAACTACAAAGCAGTATGTTTAGATGGAAAGTTAGTTTCTCTGAATGAACAATAACAAACCACATCTTTTTGTTCACATGATTAAATTCATGGAGACTCCTAAAAACACCAACTCGTGAATCTGAAACAGTTTGGGGATTTTTCTCTCAAATTTATGCTGATCCTTACTATTTCCATTTTTTCTGTTTTGTTAGATAATAAGTCATTTTAGATAATGAATTTCTGAGTTGTGTAATTTTCCCATCTTCAGTAGTGGTGTTGAGGAATAGCAATCAGGTTGCATTTCTCAAAAGTACTCTTGGTACCAATATATTTTCCACTCATGACAGCATTGATATTCATTTCTTGTAGGTTTTTTCCACTGTAAAATACCCATTGCTTTTTCCAGTTACGTATTCATGTTTCCAATTCACTCAGTCATTCTTTGACTGCTGTGTGTTGCTTTTTAAAAAGCAATGTCAAGTGCCTGGCTAAGTCGACTTTTTTTTTAAGTTTCTGACATTTTAATACCATGTTTTTGGAGAAAAAGGTGACAACTAAGGACCATTTCTCCATCTGTTAAACTGGCAGAAAAATGGTTGAATATCATTCCTACAAGGATAAAGGGATTGCCACCTTTAACATAGCTTGTTCAATTCCCCTTCTTGAGCTTAATTTCATAGGCATGTAACACTAAGATTTAAACAGATAGAAAGAATAAAATAAACTTGCAAATGCTACATAACTCAAAGGCATGGATAATAAACTTGCATGTGCAAAACAGAAAAGATAGCTTAGTGATTCAAGTGTAATTCTATATCATTTTGAGTCCAGTTATGATTTTTCTGAAGTGACAGTGTTGAGCAAAGAACAGAAAATGAGTTATTGTGACATTGTGATTCAGTATAACATGATTCAGATCTACATACAAGCAACTGTCTAATTTGCATCTAACCAGTTCAGCTGCTATACCCTGATTCTGAGCTTTCTTCAATAATATATTCATGGTTGTGGGGTTTCATCAATTTCTGTGTAGTTTTCATTCTGGCAGTGCCTGTCAGGGCACAAACAGCTTTCTTGCTGTGACACACAATTATTTTTGTCGCTGAAGATTTGAGAGTTACATTTTCATTGCTGCAGGTCTATTCAGAAAGTTTTCAATCTGCGATAAATATTTTGGGTCATGAGCAGGATTTTTAAGCAAACACTAAAGAGAAAGGACAAATAATCAAGTTCTGTGAAATCCCTCTAATGTGGGAGGAGATGATGGAAGGTCGAATCTCTCAGGCAAGTAAACAAATGATGGCAAAAACTTGCATAGGTATGGTTTGCATGAACCATTTGCTGGGAAACAGTGTACACATGAAAGTACTTAAATTCCATTTGAAAGTGGTGGCAGAGTATAAAGGAACAGGAGTAAGTCTCTCTTGATATAACCTTATTCGTAAATTTTGTAGAGTCTAGTACAATGCAAAATAGAAGAGATTTTTTGGCCAAAACCAATAAGAAAATTATCCTTCTTTGCATTATTGCAAAATCCCCATCACTATGGTCATTCACGTAAAGCTAATTCTGTTCACCAACTCAAATTTAGGGAGACATTTGGTTTGCATTGCCATTTAGAAGAATGAGAGGTGATCTGATTGACAGGGTGGATGCTGAGAGGTTTTCCCCTTGTGGGGAGTCTAGTATAAAGAGACAAAGCTTACAAAAAAGAGGTCTCCCCTTTAAGGCTGAGATGAGTATTATTTTCTCTTCGCAAGATGAAACCAAGAATTATATACCAGGTGCATAAATGGTAAATCTGAACAGGAACACTTCGTTGACAATGCTCATACCTCCAAAGGCTCTGGGCTGGCCCCTCTGGTCACCTGACTAGCTCCTTTAATTCGCAGCACCCCTTACCCACTCCCCGACCCCACCCACATCCAACGTTAAAAGTTGGATAGATTTTTCGCCTAATATTTCACCTGGCTTTTGCTAGTGTGACATGAACTCAAGCTTGTGCATCTAGAAATAGATTTGAACTTTAATCTGATTTTAGAACATAGAACATAGAACATAGAACAGTACAGCACAGAACAGGCCCTTCAGCCCACAATGTTGTGCCGACCATTGATCCTCATGTGTGCACCCTCAAATTTCTGTGACCATATGCATGTCCAGCAGTCTCTTAAATGACCCCAATGACCTTGCTTCCACAACTGCTGCTGGCAACGCATTCCATGCTCTCACAACTCTCTGTGTAAAGAACCCGCCTCTGACATCCCCTCTATACTTTCCACCAACCGGCTTAAAACTATGACCCCTCATGCTAGCCATTTCTGCCCTGGGGAATAGTCTCTGGCTATCAACTCTATCTATGCCTCTCATTATCTTGTATACCTCAATTAGGTCCCCTCTCCTCCTCCTTTTCTCCAATGAAAAGAAACCAAGCTCAGTCAACCTCTCTTCATAAGATAAGCCCTCCAGTCCAGGCAGCATCCTGGTAAACCTCCTCTGAACCCTCTCCAAAGCATCCACATCTTGCCTATAATACGGCAACCAGAACTGGACGCAGTATTCCAAGTGTGGTCTAACCAAAGCTTTATACAGAGCTGCAACAAGATCTCACGACTCCTAAACTCAATCCCCCTGTTAATGAAAGCCAAAACACCATATGCTTTCTTAACAACCCTGTCCACTTGGGTGGCCATTTTAAGGGATCTATGTATCCGCACACCAAGATCCCTCTGTTCCTCCACACTGCCAAGAATCCTATCCTTAATCCTGTACTCAGCTTTCAAATTCGACCTTCCAAAATGCATCACCTCGCATTTATCCAGGTTGAACTCCATCTGCCACCTCTCAGCCCATCTCTGCATCCTGTCAATGTCCCGCTGCAGCCTACAACAGCCCTCTATACTGTCAACGACACCTCCGACCTTTGTGTCGTCTGCAAACTTGCTGACCCATCCTTCAATCCCCTCATCCAAGTCATTAATAAAAATTACAAACAGTAGAGGCCCAAGGACAGAGCCCTGTGGAACCCCACTCAACACTGACTTCCAGGCAGAATATTTTCCTTCTACTACCACTCGCTGTCTTCTCTTGGCCAGCCAATTCTGTATCCAAGCAGTTAAGTTCCCCTGTATCCCATTCCTCCTGACCTTCTGAATGAGCCTACCATGGGGAACCTTATCAAATGCCTTACTGAAGTCCATATACACCACATCCACAGCTCGACCCTCATCAACTTTTCTAGTCACATCCTCAAAAAACTTGACAAGGTTTGTGAGCCATGACCTACCCCTCACAAAGCCGTGTTGACTGTATTTGATCAAGCCATGCTCCTCCAGATGGTCATAAATCCTACCCCTCAGAATCCTTCCTAACAAATTGCAGACGACAGACGTGAGACTTACTGGTCTGTAATTGCCGGGGATTTCCCTATTTCTTTTCTTGAAGAGAGGAATTACATTTGCCTCTCTCCAGTCCTCAGGTACAACTCCAGTAGAGAGCGAGGATGCAAAGATCTTCACAAGTGGCGAAGCAATTTCATTTTCTAAAATCAGAAAAAAATAGTTTGTGACTATCTATGCAACCATTGGCAGTTATACCTGAAGGTGCTTTTCTTCTCAACCTGCTTTAAATGTAATGATTTGGGCATGTCCTTTCTGATATTCTGATGCCTTTGGGGCCCTGGCCTCCTGGGTTTCCTTGCACTGATGCAGTTGCATCATAACTGATCTCAGCTATGACAGCAAGGGAGCTATCCACAGAGGAAATGAGGGGTGGGCATTCCCTCAGATACCCCTGAAAGGATACCAGTGAGAAGTTGGCTGGCCTCCTCTCTTGCCCTCTCTCTCTGCATATAATAGCACATTGGGATATCCCAAACAGGAAAAGGGGTGCTGCAGGGCGGACAGGTGCCTCATTTAGCTCTCGCCATGACGCTGTTGTATTCAGATCCCATAGCTTAGCACTGGAAGAGAATTTTGAGCATACAGGTTGTATGATAAACCTAGGTCTCCATTGTGAGTAACAACTTTTCCATAGCTGAAGATGTGCTCACATGCTGGAGCCATGGCCAACGTCAAAGCTAGATATTGTGGAAGGTTTGCAAGTTCTACGAGGTTGTTAATGGAGTCTGGCCTCCACTGTCAGAAATTCAGGAGGGTTAAGGGCTCAGCATGGACCTGATGCCCAAACAGACCTAGCACTGTCAAGGACCTCAGATACTATGTTGTATCTGTGAGGTGATCACGAGCATATGACCCCAATTCTACACACAATCCATCAGAAAACTTTGCTGCCGTGCTGTCAGAGGATGAGAGAGACAGACAGAAGATGTTGCATCCTTTGGTGTTCTTTACATTCACCCAGAGTTGGAGTTGCTGGATGACCCTGTTGGCTTTGACCTTCTCAACCTACTGTTGTGACTTGTCACAACAAGAAAGGCATGAAGGAGTAACTCAGTTTATCAGGAACCCAGAGGTTTACATGTGGCTTCACTGTGCTGATGTCTCAGAATTGGCTTGAAGGCATTTTTCATCTGCTGGTTGGCTAATCAAATCTTGCTCCATTTTTAGGACATGCTCCTCATGCACCAAAAGCTCTGATTCTTCTAAGTGCATACCACTTCATGTTCTGTCTTGGCAATCTCTCTACAATTGAATGTCTCCCTATTCTGCATGAGAAATTAGGGAATTACTAGTAATCCAAAAGATATCTAACTCCCTAGTCCCCATATCATTGCCACATAGAAATAACTGTCACAGAGTCTGACCTCTTTAGTCATCTTGTATCAATGTGGAACATGCATTTTCCAGCATGGCCTCTTTCCTCTTTGGCAAAGTCCCTGGGATTGACAACCTCATGAGAAGCTCTTTGACACAATATTACTTTGACGCTTATCCAGATTGAACTGAGGGAATCATTCATCCATTTGTAGCACTAGACCCAAGATCTTCGGTTTCCCGTACAGCAGCTTCCCTTCTTTGCAAAATTCATCCAGGCTTCCTTGATCAAGTAAGAGTGCCTTTTATACCCATTCCTGGTGAGGAGCATCACCCACCATTCCCAGACAACCTGGAAGAGAACCTGTGGGGATGTAACATCAAAGAGTGGGATCAATTATTGTCAGAGACAAGGCATTTTTATTAGAGCAGGTTTGTGATGGGAGTCCAGGAAGATTTCCTTCATTTTGATGGTTAGGAGTGATGTGGGGCCCAGGAGCATAATTTGATAGATGAAGGGGAGGTGTGAAGGTGGTTAACTATTGGAAGGTATCAGGTGGGTGATGGAAGCTGTGAGTCATACAAAAAAAACTTCTTGATGACTCTGTAGTTGGATCATCAGGCATCAATCTCTCCCACCTCAGGGACTGGATACTTTCAGAGGTAGCCCTTTTATACCCCAGACCCCTCACCACCAGGAACTGTGAGAACTAATGGCAGAGACAAATGCTTTCTGCCCAATCCTGCTGTTCAATTGCACATGGAACACTTGGGTTTGGAATGGTTCCTGACAAATAAGCAGAATTGGCACCCACCTCCAATTCTGGAACCTTTACCCCTTGTAGTGGTATGCCTTTTTCATAAAAGCAATCCAATTTATCCCATTCAACAGCTTGTCCCCCATATCATGGGAGTCAACACTGACAAAAGGCTTAAGTGGGTTAGCAAGGACTAAAAGGGGACATAGAAACATAGAAAATAGGAGCAGGATGCCATTCAGCCCTTTGACCCAGCTCCGCCATTCTTCGTCCAACTCAATAGCTCAATCCTGCTTTCTCCCTATAACCTTCCATTCTATTTATCCCAAGTGCGATATCGAATCACCTCTTAAATGCATTCAATGTTTTGGCATGAACTACTTCCTATGGTAATGAATTCCATAGGCTCACCACTCATTGGGTGAAGATATGTCTCCTCGTCTCTGTCATAAATCATCTACCCTGAATCCTGATCCTGTGACCCCTGGTTCTGAGCACACCCACCATCAGGAACATCCTCCCTGCACCTACTCTGTCCAGTCCTGGTAGAGTTTTGTAATTTTCTATCAGATCTCCCTTCATTCATCTGAACTCCAGAGAAAACAATCAGCAGAGGTTGGAAAATCCATGATGAATTCCTTACCTTCTGAACCTTACAAGCCTCTTCATCATCTTCAAAGTTCACATTGACAATATGATGGAATATCTCCCACCTACCCATAGGATTGTAGCCTCAATAGTGTTCTATTGAGTCATCAGCCCTGAGGATAAAACTGCATGCTTGATTGGCACACATACTACAGGACTCAGCATCTAGCATCAATCAAATCCTGAGAATACACTTTTTAAAAAGAGGAACAATGAGAAAAGGAATACTTTTATTGTGCAGTTGACTTTAATTATGAAATCTTTTGAAAAATCTCATAACAAGTGAACCTGGTGGACATTGCTTTCACACTCACTGCATAGGTGGAATTGTAAAAGTAATCTTAAAACATTTTACATAACTCCCTGCTTTATGTGATTCCTCTGTTTCTTATGATAACTTTGGCTGTCATAACCAACGGAAAGGTATCTAGAGTGCTGAACCCTTACCTAATCACCATTGATTTGAAGAATTTCTTGATGCATTATGGAATACTAGTAAAAATGCCGATATTATGCCTGAAATGCTGATATTTTCTCAATTTCTAACTGTGATACAATAATATTCTCAATTCTGTGTTGCATTTTATCAATGATTTTCCCCCCCAAAACAAAATAATAACGGTTGGTTCTGACCAATTGTAATGTCCTCAGAAACAGTGGGGAGTGGGTATGAGCAGGATAGAATAAAGGAAAAAGGTATTTTGCTCATTGGTATTATTATTTGTCAGGTTCAGCTTGACATTTGCCATCTGTTTCAAATTGTGAATCAAACTGGCAGAATGCCTGATTTTCAAAAAAAAAACTGGACAGAATCCAAGACATTATCATGATGAAGACATACAGTATTATTGGGTTTGATGGTTCCCCTAATTTCAATGAATAGAACAGGAAATTAAATCTCTGGATTACTATGCTTGGGAAGCTACATTATCTTAAATAATACAAATAACTGCAGATGCTGGAAATCTGAAACAAAAACAAACATTGCTGGAGAACCTGACTAGATCTGGCAGCACCTGTGGAGAGAAACAGAGTTAATATTGTGGTTCCAGTGACCCTTCTTCAGAATGAACGAGAGCTACTTTACCTGTTGCACCGAGCCATTTTGTTCTAACATTCCTATCACTTGCACATTTTATAAATTGTTTACTTTTGCTTGAAATAAAGTGGGATGAAGTGACTCGCTGCTGTATATCCCAACACAAGTTGCCACGAGACAGTTGCCACTAGATAACCATGGAAAGGTCCAATGATTTTCATATAGTATTTCAAAATGCAGGTAGTGGCAGGATGGTTTCAAAAGCATACTTAATGATCCTCTTTACAAGGCATAGATCATGGCCACATAACTATTCAGAAGGGTATGTCAACTCATTTTAACAAAAGATGCAGCAATATCAATGTGTAGAAAGCCAAGCCTTTTTTCTGTGGGGGATAGATATGGCAAAGACTGTAGCTGAAGACATTTTTGTTCTTACACTTGAATCCTCACATTTTGAAGACCAACACTGCGTTTGCCATTTTTTAAAAATGCCTTCTGCACTTTGACTGACGCATGAGGATACACAAACATTCGAATAATGAATCTGCTTTCCTATTTTTACTACCAAAGTAAATAACCTCACATTCATTTGCGTTATATTGCAACTATCATGCAGTTGCCCACTTTCTCAATCTGTCCGAATCAACGTCTCTGCTTCAACCTCATAGCTCATCCTTCCAACTCAGCTTTGTCTCATCTGCAAATTTTGAGATATTAAATTTAGTTCCCTCATCTAAATCATTACCAAATATTATGAACAGCTGGGGTCCCAAACTGATCCTTGTAGTACCCCACTAGTCACTGCTTACTATTCAGAAAAAGATCCATTACTTCTTACTAATTGTTTCCTGTATGCTAACCAATTTTCTATCCGTCTCAATAATGCTATGGTGGTGCTTGAGAGTAGGCTGAAGAGACATTAAGTGGCCAGGTTGTGACCTTTGTCCCATTTTGGGGGACAGTATACACCTCAGCAGTTTTCCAAATTGCCCAGTAGATGCCAGAGTTGTAACACCACCAGAACAGATCGGCTAGGAGGTGTTACTTGTACTGGAGCACAAGTCTTCAGTACTACTGCCAGTGTTGTCAGGCCCAATTGTTTCATCCAGAGCGTTAAGCCATTTCTGATATCACGTGGATAGAATCTGTGATGCTAAGGACCTCTGGAGGAGGCGATTTGGCACTTCAGATTGAAAATTGCTGCAAATACTTTAGCCTGATCCTTTGCACGAATATGCTGGGCTCACCCAATGTTAAGATTGGAGATATTAATAGGGCCTCTTCCTCCAGTGAGTTGTTTAATATTCTTAACTAAAGGTAAACAGGGAGGTGCTGCAGGCAGTACAGAAAGCAAGAGGTATGTTGGCTTTCATAGTGAGAGGATTCGAGTGCAGGAACAGGGATGCCCTGCTGCAATTATACAGGCCCTTTGCGAAACAACACTGAGAACAGTGTGTTCAGTTTTGGTCTCTCTTAGTTGAGGAAGGATTTTTTTGTTTAAAGAGGGAATGCAGAGAAAATTTACTAGACTGACTCCTGGTCTGAAGCATGAGGAGAGTTTGATCCTATTAGGATTATAATTCTCCAGAGTTCAGAAGAATAATGGGTTTTTGTAGAAACGTATAAAATTCTAACAGGGCTAGGCAGGTTAGATGCAGGAAGGATATTCCTTATGGTGGGGGAGTTCAGAACCAGAGGTCACAGTCCAAGGATATACGATCATTTAGGCTGACATGAGGAGAAACTTCGTCAGTGAGCCTGTGGAATTTACTTCCACAGAAGCAGTTGAGGCTAAACCATTGTATGATTTCAAGAAGGAGATGGATCTAGCATGTGGGAAGAAAGGGATCAAAGGATATGGGGGATAAACTAGAAACAGGCTCCTGAGTTGGATGATCAACCATGGTCATATTGAATGGTGGAGCAGGCTTGAAGGTTGATTAACCTACTCCAATATTCAAAGTTTCAATGTTAATCAACATTCACAACTATATGTGACAGAACTATTGAACTTATATATGATTCTTTGGATAGATTCGCTTAGCTTATTCATTGCATGCTGCTTTCCCTGTTTGGCACAGGTAATCCTGTGTTGTAGCTTCACCAAATTGACGTTTCATTTTTAGGTATGCCTGGTGCAGCTCAGAATGTTCCTTCTTTCTCTCTTCATTGAACCGGGGGTTGGCCCCTGGCTTGATGGTAGTGGTTGAATGGGGGATATACAGGCCTATAGGATTACAGGTTATATTAGAATATGATTCTGCTGCTGCTAATGGCTGACAGTGCCTCATGGATGCCCTTGGGTTGCTGGGTCTGTTCAACATCTCTATCATATAGCGCATTGGTAGTGCCGCACAACATAATGGAGAAAATCCTTAGAGTAAAGACGGGACTTGATCACCAGAATACACTGAAGTACATCCTGTGCCTTTGTCATCTTCTGCATATCCTCCAATGGCATTCAGCATGAAAGAAAACTGATTCACCCTCTTAGGGGATCTGAAGGTGGGAATCAGCAGGAAGTTCCTTTGTTTGATGTGATTCCATGAACTTAATGGAGACCAAATTTCATGTTAACGACAATTCCGTCCTTGGCTGTATCCCACTGCTGCCACCTCTAGTCAATGTGCCCTGTTGGTTGGACAGGACATACACAGGTTGGTGATGGTGAATTGGGTAACATTGTCTGCAAGGTAAGGTTCTGAGAAAATGATTACATAGGGCTGTTGCTCGACTAGCCATTGGAACTCAGCTCCCAATTTTGGCACTCGGCCCCAAGTGTTCATA
The DNA here is from genome assembly GCF_030684315.1 of Stegostoma tigrinum. NCBI lineage: Eukaryota > Metazoa > Chordata > Chondrichthyes > Orectolobiformes > Stegostomatidae > Stegostoma > Stegostoma tigrinum. Next base: position 40,607,424 of record NC_081364.1, on the reverse strand, counting down.
AGGAGGACTTTAACAATCCTGACAATGCCATGTTGTTTCCAGAGCCATACTTGAAACCAGGGTGTCCTTCCAATCTCATTCCTTTTCTTAGCCTTTGCAGCCATTAGATACAATGGAGTGGCTGACTGCAGCATCTCAGAGGCAACTACTTTGCTGTAGATTTGAAGCCTTATACAGAGCAGACTGGGGTAAGGGTGACAGATTTCACTCGTTGAAAGACATTATGGAACCAGATGGGTTTTTAAAACAATAGTTTCACTGTCACTATTTAAGTCCAAATTCATTAATCGTGTACCAATTTAATCTGCTTTATTTGGATTTCAGCTCATATCTCCAGAGTTTACTAGTCCAGTGACCGTACAAGTCTGCTTCTCCCGAAAATCTTTTATTATTATCAAGTCTTTGTTCTGTATGTAATATATTTTCATTACTCAGCCAGTTGGATTATATTTTGACCACTGCTGCAGACAGACCTGTTTGACCTTTATGGATTTCTTGTCAGAGTTTTGAGCTGCACAAATTTGTCAGAGTTTGCACTCAGTTGTTGGTAATGTGTTGGTTATTGCTATCCTGTCATGCCTCACTAAGGTAACATGCTGGAAATCAATTCCCACTATTCACATCTCAAGAGTTAAAAGATTTTATAAAGATAAGTAAAACTCCCAATTTACTAGTCTGTTTAGTCCCAGGTTAACAGAAAGAATGGACCACGTTTCTGTAATTGACAAGAATGACGATTTATTACAAATAGGTAGATTTTAGCTACAGGTAAATAATTATGAATTGTCAACATTTAACTCTACTGGCCACAACTCTAACTCCCTTGTAAGGCTCCCCTGTGCACACACAGACAAAAAAATAACAGTAGTGTCATGTATAGAGCGTAAAAGTGGGAAGGCTTTTCAATGGGCCCCATCAGGTTTGCCTTATAGTTTAATAAAAACTGAAAGAGCTATGGATGCGATAAATCCAGAAACTTCTGTTTTTGTTACCTTTTGGCTTGTCAGGACTAGCCGTTCCCTGATTTCTCTTTTCCAGGTACCATCACTTACTTGCAAGAGACACAGAGCAACATGTAGCTCGCTTGCTTTGAAAAAAGTGTAGCAATCTCTTCCAAAATCCTTCAACATTTAAAACCAGCTTTTTCCGATTTCAGACCACAATCAAAAATACTGAGAAAATAAGACTCTACTTAATCTACAGTAATAAAATCTTGCTTTTTTCTGAATTGATTCAATGTCCTTGAGTGTGTCTGCAATAACTTGTACGCCTTGCCTAGATAGTATTGCATGAGCCGAAGTCTGAATCTTTGAAACGATAAAGGCATTTTTGAGATATCTTTTGATCCTAATAATATTCCCAAAAGCTTTGGGCCCACCTCAACCTGAAATTTTGGTCGCAAGAGCTCATCTATAAATCTTTAATATCCGCAGCGTAACTACGAACACTGCCTTCTCTATGATGACATGCCTCTGTTAAGTTTCTGCCACACCTCTTAATGTAAAGTAGACAAGATTTTGGTTTATCTATTTGCCCTGGTGTAAAGACTGCTTCTAATCCTGTGGATGATGCATCTCTGGCTACTACAGAGGACTGCAATATTGTAAAATATCAGAATAAAGTAGCTTTGCTTGAATCAAAGCTGCCCAAATGATTAAATAAATGTAGTCAATTTTGTAGAAACCTACAAAAATTCTAAATGGGCCAGACAGTGTAAATGCAGGAGGATAGTTCTGATAATTGGGGAGCCCAGAAGCAGGGGTCACAGTCTAAGGATTGGGGTAAGCCACTGAGGACGGAGTAGGAGAAAGGCCTTTAACCATAGAGTGGTGAACCTGTCGAATTCTCTGCCACAGAAAGCCGTTGAGACAAAACATTGAATGCTTTTGAGGAGGATTTAGGCATAGCTCCAAGGGCAAAAGGGATCAAAGGGTATGGGGTAGAAAGCCAGAACAGGGTTGCATAATCATCCATGATCATATTGGATGGCAGTGTAGGCTTGAAGGGCTGAATGGCCTATTCCTGCTTCTATCTTCTAAATTCTGATAACTTTGCATCCCTCATACCAATGACTATATCATTTCTCACTAATTCATCCTTCAAATCTCTTAAGTCACCATGTTCTACTAAATGATATAAATCTGTTACAAAGGCTACTACTAATTCCCCCAAATATTGAGATTGCTAATTAAATCTTACCCATCTATTGTTACATTGCTTTTCTGGCTAAATTACACATTGAATATTCTAATCAATGCATCCTCTCGACAGTACTTTCTTTCACACTTAATTGTAACGTGACATAATCAGTAATTGGACCTACAGCATATAAAGCCATGCTGACTTGTTGGTGCTGCTGCTTTGTGTGTAAATCTGAAGCTGTTCTATAGCAGTGAAACTGCTATTTCCAGACATCCCACTTCTAGCTTCATTGTGAACCCTCTATGTTATCAAATGGTGAGTTAATAAGGATTCTACAAGAGCTGCCATCCCAATGGACTATTATGCCACACTGATCTGCGCAAATCTTGGGTTTACCCTTCTTACTATCAATGAGTTCTGATCCTGAGTTTTCCATTCCATGGTATTACCGGTTCATAGCTGAGCTTCAGAGTGCTCCAGTTCCTTTTCCCCACTTCCCATTCTGTATTGAAAGCTTTCTCAAGTCTATTTAGATTTTTTTAAATTCTCCAGCTGTTTTAGGTCAAAATCTTCCAAAGTCTTGTCCAGCTTTCAGAGTCCCCTTCTTCAGCGGTGTTCTTGGATTGCAGTTGCACTTTGATTCTTTGCTCTGGTTCCTTTCCAGGACTGACCATATGTTTTAGCTTAAGCGTTGAGCCAAAGCTACTATCTGCACATTCAGGTACTGGTCTGGGGCATCTCAGGCCATGATGTCAGCAATCATACTGATGGAACATGAGAAAGTGAAAGTCACCGTCATCAACTGTCTCATTATACAGGAAAGACAGACGGTGAGGTTAACCTGAGGGTCACTGTGCCTCAGGCAAGATTTTCAAGGTGACCTCAGCTAGTGCAGGAATTGAGCTTGTGCTGTTGGTGTCCCTCTGCAATCATAAACCAGCTAGCCAATCCCCATTAAAAAGAATTCGGGGTTAGTCTTATAAACCAAAACAAACTGTGCGCACTACCTCCAGCAATTTGTGTGCTCCAAAATCATAAATGCAAGCTTTGGATATGGAAAACTATTTCAGCACAAGCTGCAAATCTTCTGGCAGCACGTACTAAAAGTCGATGCTGTGTTGCTTCTAGCAGGGACACCAATACAATCCACAGGTGTGTGCATCTGGTTCAGCCAAAATATGGCTCTCAAACAGAAAAGGTATGTTACAAAAGTAACCAGCACCAGCGATGGACCAGATGGCTTGTGTGTGGGTTGGATGTTGCCAGAGCCATTCTGCACCTTCTAGTCCTGTCACTGTGCCTGCTTTGCAGCCAAATAGGAAAAGTGATCCATAGAGAATTTAACTCCTCAACAAACCTGAAGCACATCCTGCAATGCTGAAGGAAATCCATTTCAATTTGATAACACTTTTGTGCTAAAGAGCACAGCAGAACAAATATATGAAATCTTGTTAAGGTGCAGAAGGCAAGTGCAACAATCTAAATTGATGGCAATCCAATAAAAACAGGAGCAGTGGGGCCGATGGATTTCTATTCATCCGTATAGAGGGGATGTCAGAGATGGGTTCTTTACACAGAGAGTTGTGACAGCATGGAATGCGTTGCCAGCAGCAGTTGTGGAAGCAAGGTCATTGGGGACATTTAAGAGACTGCTGGACATGCATATGGTCACAGAAATTTGAGGGTGCATACATGAGGATCAATGGTCGGCACAACATCGTGGGCTGAAGGGCCTGTTCTGTGCTGTACTGTTCTATGTTCTATATGTTCTATGTTCTTACTGACATCTAGAAAAGGAAATGATTGTTAGGCGAGTGGGTTCACCAGAAAATCTGCTCCGGATTTCTGCAGATTGGGGCAGTTAGAAAAGAAGAGAGAAACAACTTACATTTACAACAAGAACTATCAGGACATACTCAACAGGTCTAGCAGCATCCGTGGAGAGAAATCAGGGTCAATATTTTGGGTCCAGTGACCTTTCTTCAGAACTGATAATAGCTGGAAAGAGATGGTATGCATGCTGATGACAAGGGCTGGGGGACAAGAAGGAGTTATTGGCTAGGTGGAGACTCAGCCCTGAGTGAGAGAGCAAGAGCGAGAGCAGCAGGTAGACAAAGGAATGGTTGTTAGTAAGCAAGGGAAGAAAAGCTGATCATGGGGTCAATGAGTAGGTGAAGTGGGTTGGCTGTGCTGAAAGCAGCCCAAGTCATGACGAGGCTCAGGGTGTGAAGTTGGATAAAGGACATGGAAGGAAATATTCAGGTCTTAAAATTAATCATTGAACTCAACACTGAGTCCTGAAAGCTGCAGGGTCCCCAACTAGAAAATGAGGTGCTGTTCATCCAGTTTACACTCAGCCTCACTGCAGTACAGCAGCAGGCCAGAGACAGAAATGTTGGCCAGAAGCACGGTGAAATGGCAGGCAATTGGAAGCTCAGCTTTGGTTTTATGGGCAGAACATTGATGTTCTGCCAAGCATTCACCCAGCCTTATATTTATGTTGCTTCTTTGATGACTTATTGTCATAGTCATAGAGTCATACAGCAAGGAAACGGACCCTTTGGCTCAATTCATCCCCGCTGACCAGACATCTCAATCTGACTTCATCCCATTTGCCAGCATTTAGCCCACATCCCTCTACCCCTTCCTATTCGTGTACCTATCCAGAAGACTTTTAAATGTTGCTAATGTACCCGCCTCCACCCTTTCCTCACACACCACCCTCTGTCTGAAAAATTTACCCCGCAGGCCCATTTTTAAACTGTTCCTCTGTCTTTGTAAACCTATGCCCTCTAGTTTTGGACTCTTCCACCATAGAAAAAAGACCTTAGCTAGTCATACTATCCATGCTCCTCATGATTTTATAAATCTCTGAGAGTTCACCCCTTAGCCTCCAATGCTCAAGGGAAAACATCCCTAACCTGTCCCTATATCTTAAACTCTCCAGTCCCAGCAACACTTTGGAAACCTTTTCTGCACCCTCTCAAATGTAACAACATCCTTCCTGTAGAAAGGCAACCAGGACAGTACACATATTCCAAAGGTGACCTCACCAATGCCCTGTTCAGCCACAACATTGCATCTCAACTCCTGTACTCAACATTATAGGGCTAGCATGCCAAACACCTTCCTCACCACCCTGTGTAACTGCAAGTCCACTTTCAAGGATCTATCTAACTCTACCCCCCTCCCCCCCAGGTCTCTTATCAACAACTCTCCCTGGGATCCTACCATTATCTGTATAAGCCCTGCCTTGGTCTGCCTTATCAAAATACAACACCTCACATTTATCTAAATTAAACTCCACCTGCCACTGCTTCGCACTTTGACATGTCTGATGTACTCTGAGATAATCTCCTTCATTGTCCACTACACTGTGTATTTTTGTATCATCTGTAAATTTACTAACCATTCCTCCTATTTTCCCATCCAAATTATTTGTACAAATAATGAAAAATAGTTGACCCAGCACTGATCCTTGTGTCACACTACTGGTCACAGGCCTCCAGTCCAAAAACGAAACCCTCTCCCACCATCCTCTGTCTCCTACCATCAAGCCAATTTTGTATTCAACTGACTAACTTCTCCTGGGTCCCATGTGATCTAATCTTAATAACCTAAATAGATTATGTTTTGTTTAGTAATAGCTCTATCAGTCACTAAGAGTTTACTGGTGGTAGAAGTCACTTCAGGAGTTTTACAAGAAACGAGCAAAGCAAATTTTGGAATTGGCAGACAAGCTAGAGTTGGGGTTGCCTTTGTCCATACAAAAAGGGGAGACAATTGTAGCAATAGCTCACATTCACAGTTCCTGCAAGTGCAGTCAGAATCATTGGAGATTGCTAAAATCCAATTGTAAAAAAGTTTGAAGATGAAAAGGAAATGAAACCATCTGAAATTTGATTTAGAAAAAAAGAGAGGAAAAGGAAAGGAAAGGAAAGAAAGGCTATAATGGAAGAAAGGGAGAAATAGAGTTTGCTCTACTCCACATAGACAACATCCACCACTCTGACTTCATTAACCTTCTTTGTTACCTTTTCAAAAACTTAATCAAGTTAGGGAGACACGATTTCCCAGACACAGAGTTTTTGTTGTCTCGAAGTATCCTACGTGAAGGTATGGTTCTTACATGTGTCAGTAGGCCCAGGGGCAATAGGTGGGAGTGTCAAGTAATAATTGTCTCTCTAAGAGTGCCATATGTTTTATCTATTTTCAATGATCTTATTCACCTTTTAAAAATTACTTGTTTGATCCTTTCAAACTCTACATATGTTTGACCAGGTTCCCTCCTTAGATTCCTAAATCATTGACTGTAGGCGTTTGGTACTAGCTTATTTACACTTAGGATGGATTTTATTTTCACCTCCTCGTACTCACCGGACACTCCCGCTGATAGTGATGCAAACACCTCACTAGTTCTACCAAGCAATTTCATTTGGATCAACAATACCCACTGGCCATTTAATTTGTTTATCCACATTCTCAAGTGAAATTAAAAAGGCTTCTACATCCTTCTTGTCAAACCTTGGCAATGGTTGGACATGTTTAAACAGATTCCCCACCAGGCTTTTGGATACCACAGCATTGCTGTCCATCACTATCCTCATCGTGGCTCCTACCTGTCATCTCTACCTCTGTCATTGTAAGTCAACTTTCAGTTTTCAGTTCCAATCCCTGAAGTTCAAAAACTCTATTTCTCCCTTTCTTCCATTATAGCCTTCCTTTCCTTTCCTTTCCTTTTCCCTCTCCTTTTTTTCTAAATCAAATTTCAGATGGTTTCATTTCCTTTTCATCTTCAAACTTTTTTTACAATTGGATTTTAGCAATCTCCAATGATTCTGACTGCACTTGCAGGAACTGCGAATGTGAGCTATTGCTACAATTGTCTCCCCTTTTTGTATGGACAAAGGCAACCCCAACTCTAGCTTGTCTGCCAATTCCAAAATTTGCTTTGCTCGTTTCTTGTAAAACTCCTGAAGTGACTTCTACCACCAGTAAACTCTTAGTGACTGATAGAGCTATTACTAAACAAAACATAATCTATTTAAAAAAACCAAACTCAATGCACAAAAAGAAAATGCCAGCATTCACCAGACATTGCTTTTCCGTCTGATAATTCTGAACCCAACCTGGAATTTCAGATATTGATCCCACTAAGAGTCTCCAATTTTATACGGACCTGACCAAACACCCTCAAAATATCTTAAAAAGATAGCCTACACCCTAAGTTTATCTTAATTTAAAGTTACGTGTAAGGCAGTGTTCAGATACAATTCAATAGGATGAACTATCAGGTTTAAAACAAATCACATTTTATTCATACACTGTAATTAAAATAGAAGAAAAGAATTGGCTTAACTATAACTCTAACAAAATGCTTAACAAAATAATAATATATATTAACTACTACTAATGAACTGTTCTGTGAAAATAAATCCCACAAACACACCCTTGGCAAAGTCAAATTCAGTAAATTAGATTATTCAGCATGAAGAGAATCCCAGGTTATAAATGTAACAGAGGGAGGAAAAAAGAACTTCCACAACCAGCTTTAACATCCCAGCAACTGCTACTAAAGGCTAAAAAAAAAATCCTAGTTCAATGGGAGCTTGATGCCACCCATCTGGCTGCTTCTATTGCTCCAACTTATAAAAGAAAAATACCCAAGGCCTCACAAGATGTTTACTTTTTTTGTTTCAGAGCAGACAGCTCTTCACCTGTCTCACATTTTCTTCATTAAAAAATCCAGGACAAAATACACCTCGTAAAGCAATAGCTTCATTATGGGTTACAGGCACACAGGGCCTGAGATACCATCAGCCAATAGCTCAACATGCAGGTAGTAGCATTGGCTCAAAACACAAATATCTAGCCCTGCTCCTGGGCAGGAACCACGTGAAGATTCAAAGTTAAAACCCAGTCAGAGATCAAGGAAAACTCTGAAAGCAGGACTGGACCTCGGAAGATTTAGACCAAAAATGACTAGAAAAAGAAATGACCTCATAACTTTGAATACAGTGCTGCAGACTGGGAAGACTCTGAAGTGGGGGATAAAAAACTGGAACACTGTGAAGCCCAGTCATGAATTGGCAGTACCCTGGAAAGGAAAATTCGGGATCAGAGCATGTCGATAGTAAGAAATGTAAACCCTAGTGTTCACCCAGGTCCTCCAGGAATAATAGTCTTTTGGGATAGCAGCTCTCATCAAGACCTTACATTATTGCAGCCGTTTGATATTGTGCCGCCCAAGCTAAAGCAGATTAGATAAACAATTGTTTTCAGTATTTTAAATGGGTAGGAAGAAAAGGCATATTGTCTTTGTGGGCTGTCCTTTGTGCATTAGAAACACCCCTTGATGATTGTAACTCCCTTCCTCTATGAAACCTGTACATCAAAAAAAATGGAGCTATGCAATTAATAATGCTTAGCGCAATCTGCAGAACAGGCAGCTGCAAACTCACTGGCCATTATTTTTCAGGATTTAATACTTATGCAAAGTGTTTATTTTCAATTCGCTGAAAGCTGACCCTAAACTTGCACTCTGGAGTCTTGCCTTCCTTTCAATGGGCAGGAATTGGAGCAGAAAATCAACTGAAGATCAGAAAAATAACACCGGGATAATAACAAGAAACAACTGAAAATTTCAACTGCAGAACCAGTGCAATGGGCTATACTCCTGGGAAGGACATTTGAAGGCACAAAATCATGGGTAAAATTGTCATCACTTTATTTTGTAAAAGGCAGTATGATCACTTGGGTAAGTTAAAACTTAAAACAATATGAATCAAGACAAGTTTATTGTATAGTTTATAAGAATGGGTTTTGACAATTGCAATGAAGAACAGGTTTGATGTTAGGCAGTGGTGGAGTGAATAATGGCACTGGGCTGCACTTGCTATTTTCTTTACGTGGTACCTTTTGGTTCTGATGATAAACCATCAATCTGAAATATTGGGCACAGTTTAATTCCTGCCCACCCCAAGAATAGACTGGGAGGTAGGATTGTCAGATACTTGGGTGAAAGGGCACAAAGAGCAGAGCATCTCACCTTCCTGACTCCCCCTTGCCTCCTGCCACACACTCCTACCTCACACTTCTGTACTGTTTCAGCTGGGCTTCAAATGTACCGGTCATACATGGGCAAAGTTAACGGTCAGATTAAAATTTACAGCATACAGTCAACCATATATTCTTTTGAAGGAACTGGAAAGCATTTAAATCAAGACCATTGCACCAATGCACATTTAATCATTAGCAGATTGAAATATCGACAACATTGAAAATGTATCTACAAATACAAGCGTGCCTGCTGATCTTGTGTGTTTTTGTAACTGGCACTTGAATGGCTAGACAACATGGTTAAGGAACCTTTTGTTTCAACACTCCCTTCGAAGCATTAGAGGAGATTGAATGAAACAATTTTTGCAGAGAAGATACTTAGAGTGTTGATTTTTCATACTGTTAAGGTAGAGGGTCTATAAATTTATTTCGAAAAGTAAGATAAAATTTTAACAGAGGACTATCAAGGCATATGAGGAGTGAGAAGTTGGCATCAATTATATCCTTTAGAACCTGAAAGCTGGCATCTCTACAATAACAAGCCCAGAGGCAACTAATACAAGGGGTGGGGCGTGGGGGGTAGATGATGATGACGATGGACAAGGGAGGTCAGAAGAATGATGGGCATCAATAACCTCTTGTTAAAATTCTGGGTCCCCTGATCAGGCACTTAGTACCTGTGTTAATTAAAGTGTCCTGCAGCAGAGGCCTGTTTGTCTATGAAGCCGCTAGCACCTATTTGCCACGTGGTAATAATCAGCGATAGCAAGATATACAGCTTTTGTATGGTTATTGATTGCCCACTGATGAACTTCAGCTATCATCTTCACAGCTGAGACCTCACTCACCACAATGTAGAGATTCTTTCTGATGAGAAATTAGAGAAATGATGCAGCTAGCGTTAGAGATTCCTCAAAGATAGTGGGATGCAGGAGCTAGAAAGGCCCATGATCCCCTTGGAGTGTTGATGGAGGTAGTGATAATGCTGGTGAGGAGGACAGGGTGGTAGTACTGAATGCTTTTGTTCTTCGAGGAACATAAAGGATTCAAACAGAAACAAATTGTTGGCTAAGCGCTTTTGGACCTTGAAGCAACCTTGTTCCACACTGGGCATAAATAGCACAGTGTGAGCAGAGTTAAAATAGAATGAAGAGAGAAACATGTGCAGAGAATAGTTTCGATAGTGTTCTGGTAAGCATGGTGCCTGCTGTATCTCAATTAGAAGATTATCTCAGAGGAACAGCCATTAGTGTTAATGTGCAATAAACAGTATTCTAAAGAGGTAAAAATCTGAAGACAACTCTTGCCTTTGCTTTCTCCTCAAATCAAAAAGTTTTCAAACCAAATTCTTCAAGGTGGGTGTATACCAAACAACAAAAGGCAACAGTGATAGTTGGGATTCATGGCCTGGTAGTGAAGATCAAGAAGCAGATGTAAAATCATTTGGAGAAGAGGAGAAACGAAAAGGCTACATCCCAAAAAAGGTTATCAGTTCAGCTTTAAGATCAAGTCACAGTAAGAAGGGCTGAACTAGCAGCTGTAATGCTGTGAAAATCATTTAACAGAAAACACCCTCAAAGAGATCAGCAAAGGCAATTGTAAACCAATAAAAGCAATTCACACCCAGTAATTATAGAAACAAAAACATTCATGGGAAATGAAAAAGCAGTGAGAGCAATAAAAGCCTACAAACAGCCAAGCTGATAAATCTACATTGGGCACATATTCAAAAAAGGCTTATTACCAGTTACCCAAAGCAGTTTTGGACACTTAGAGGAAAAGACCTAAAAAACCATGGCTGAGAAGCAGAGTTAAGCTATCTGTCAGTCATATAGCAGTTTTAAACCATTTACTCATTGGTAAATTTATCAACAGGCAAGTTAAGTAAATTTTTCGGAGATAGGTTTAAGGTACATTGAGTGAAAAAAAGTGCATAATTAGCATCTGCATTTTGAAGTTTCACAGATTGAAAAATAACATTAATTAAAATTTTCATTGGTTTGGGAGATAAAAATAAGTTTGTTTAAGTAATATGAAATTTTTATTAATTTTAATTGTTAAAAAAATCAGCATTGGAGAAAGAAAAAGAACACAAATCTGATCACATGGCATTGAATTCAACACAAAATATGTCAGACATAGAAATATCAGTGATATTGTACTATATATAATCTTGAAACTCAATGAAACTCAAGTGATTAGAGCTATTTTGAGAATGTTTCTATGTACATTCTATAGAAATCCTACAACCATTCAGAAAAATAAATATTTTTATTCATCTCTGTCAAGTTGCCATTTGGGTAAAGTAAGACCAAACTTTAAATTGCAAACAGCAATTAAGAAAGCTGAAAACTTAACCAGTTGTCAATTTTAATGCTACAACAATTTTTACAGCAAAGATTAAACATTAACATCAATTAACTAAGGGTATGTCAAGGCAACAAATTGAGTATGGTACAAGGTGATTAAGAAAATAGGGTCAACAATTTAGCAATCATCAATCAATGCAAACAAAATACTGTTACCATTCTTTCCACAACAGAAATTCAAGCTATGAAATCCATTTGATAGCTCAAAAGTTTTCAAGCACGGAAAGCACAAGTTCTAAGCTTCAGGGTTGGACAACAAATCAAAAATGCAGAACAGTTTAGTGCACTTATCTCCCACAAGTATTATATAGTCAAATGACTGATGAGAAACAAGTTATAATTGACAGTCTTGAGTCAGGCTTTGATCAATATTTCATTTCAAGAGCAACACTCAAGAGGGCATGTTTCAATAGCAGATACTAGCTTTCAGGAGAGTCTGTATAACTTCCTTGACAACCTTTATGCATGATCTGACCCCTGCATAGATACAGGCTTACAACAACAGCTCATTTGCAACAGAATTGTTGGTCTTTTAGTTAAACCAGTTATTGGGCTTCATGCAAAAGTGGATCTAACTCTAGAATAAGAAGTTGTTCAAATGGCAGTGGCTACAGAGTCTAGGACATTGTTCAAAAACATTCAGGGTCTAGGCCCGAAACATCAGCTTTTGTGCTCCTGAGATGCTGCTTGGCCTGCTGTGTTCATCCAGCTTCACACTTTATTATCTTAAATAGCAAAAGTTCAGTTTAATGCAAAACATTCTACAGAGGATGCTGACTCCTTAAGACACAAACAGAATTTTCGTCCAGTGCAAATACAAATTTCATTTAAGAAAATATACTGTATGTGACAACGCAAATCCTGAACTATTGAATGCTATAGTATTTTGTCACTGGTGTGGTCCCAAAACCCCTTATCAGCCAAGGTAAAACTGGCTAGCCTTCTGTCAACAATGTATTCATTATAGGAAAAGGGGTCATTTCTCAAAAATGTGCTACAGTCTAAAGAACACACCAAGTATCAAATCAAATAATTGCAAAGTCAACCTGCATATTCACGCCTTGCATAGAACTTTCAAGAACAGGTCAATGCCATAAAGGAGACAGTTTCTTTGTATAACAAACAATTATCTCTAGATGAAGAACATCATTCTTTTCTCAGAGAATTAACACCATCATTCTATCCGAATGCTATTGGTGGACAGGAAGAAACAACTTAAATTCCTCATGCATTTCTGCGGTTAAATTAATGCAAGACACTTCAGCAAGTAGCACTCACTCAGGACATGTAATGATGCTGCCAGATCAATTACATTTCTGATTTAGGAGAACCCAGCAGATAAAACGGCTCATCAACTTTACCTCTTGTTTCGATTCTTTGCCATAGGTGCACAGGTGAATCAACTCAAATACTTAGACGGGACTAGGAGACATAAAGAAACAGGAATGCACTGAAAATGTTGTAAAAAGATTTGATATAAAGAACTCATTTGAGAATCTAGTTAAGAGTGGATGTTTAAGACAGAGGATTAAAAACTTGGAAATGCTTGTTGTGTAAGAACACTGGAGTAACCTTGCAATGAAATAACAAAGGTGTTTCTACTGGGCATAGATAGCACAGCATAGGCCCAGTTAAGTTAGAATGCAGAGGGAAGCACATGTAGAACATAGCTTTAACAATGTAACAGTTTTTGAGTTTGGTATATCTCTGATTTGCATGTTGAGTAGTAGTAGGTATTAAGATATAAGAAAAAGGGTTCTAACATCAACTTAAGACAATTCTTGAATTTGTCTTCCCTGTGACCAGTCTGTCTTGAAAGCAAATTCTTGGTGTGGGCAAAAAAAACACACGTCAAAAGGCAAGGTTTTATAAATGCCTGCACATCAGCTTTTCCCATCATGTTGCTGCTACTGGGTGCTAAGGTCGTGCAGGTAAGCCCCCTGCATTGACTTTAACATTATTTTGCAGCGTCCTTGATATCACCATGTAATAACTTCAGGATCTTCATTTACACTCACTATATGTTTTACACAGATGCCTCATCTGGACCCTGGATTGTTTCCATTAGTAACTGGCAATGGACTTCAATCTTACCAGGATTTTAATGCCTTGCTGGACCCTCTCTTGCTATTGGGGAAGAATAGATAGAGAGGAAGAGGTTGAAATTCATGTTGAATTATCAGGGCTGCTTCAAATTTCCTATTGACAAAACAAACAGAAGATTGACCAGTCCTTCATATAACTGACAGCATTTTGATTTTAAGTGAACAGACAGTTACATTCATTTTTCTAATCTATCCAAAATATTTCAGTTCAGATGAAAAAAACACCTGTGTAGAAATGAAAAACATATTGAGAAGCCAAGTAAGGTGCAGTTATCATTGCCATGGTAACAGATCCAGGCCCTGAATAAAATAATTCACTGTCTTTCAGATCATTCCCAATAGTTAACTGAGACTTTTATAATACTCTCAGATTCAAGAAGCTTACTCTTAATGTACATCACACCATTCCAGAACCTAAACTCCAGCATTGACACTTCTTACTATCTCACTGGTAGTAACTAGTTGTATTTTCCAACCATGTTTCAGACGTCAAGCTGAGAAAGCAGTGAGTAGCTATTGCTAATTCTCACTCTTGTCAACACCAATCCCACCTCATTATTATGCACCTTTCTGTCACACCCCAGGTCGTAACTAAGTGCAGTATATTCCCAATAAGCAGGGTGGAGCAGTTATCAGGCAATTTAGCTCACTTTAGCTCATTTTGGACACCCAGCATCAATACCTCAGAACATGTTCCAGGGCAGTGAATTTCTTAATTTGATTTAGTAAGGTACAATGAAAAGTTTTATTTTGCTTGCAGCACAGGTTGATCAAACCATAAGAGTGCGCAAGAGTATTAGAACAGAGCGAAGAACACAATGTTATGGATTTAAGAGAACATTTCTAGTAATTCTAACAGACATCAAATTGAGGCTTAATAGAGCAGAATGATTGTAAGATATGTAAAACTATAGAGAGCTTGAACACAGTCGCCATGCATTATTGCCATCGTGAATCCACCAACACTCACTCCATGCTTGTGGGCTGTGGCATTCAACATGTGCTAGCCTCTCCATGCTATCAAGGAACATGTCCAATCTACTTTTGATATGTTCCTGCACTGTATGCTGCACTTTGGAGCATATCTTTCATTGCAATGCTGCTGGAAGGGCAGTTTGCACACAGGGATGGGCACCCAGCTTCAGGCTGGACCAGGTTGTATCACAGGGCTGCTTCTTTACTCTCCCAGCTCTCTGACACCATGTGTCCACACAGATGCACTCTGCATCTCTGCATTGTTTTGCGTTTTTATGCTTTGCCTCCTCAGCCAGAGTATAAAGTCTTAATGTGCTGCTGTATTGTTTTGCTGCTTTGCACTGAAACAAAGCCAAGCAGCTTGACATGGTTGTTAGCAGTCGCGAGTGTACACCTATTCCTGTACAGCATGTTGCTACATCAATCTCAAAGCTGCACCATGTGCCAATCATGTACACAGCAAACACACTCAAAAAGCCTCTGTCTCAACCTCTCAGGTGAATAGTCCTCAACAATATCCGAGGAAGCATCTATCCATCAGGTGGTCCCAGCACAGTAAATCAAGGGCAGCTTCTGATATCAGTCCAGGGTCTTAGATGTGGACTGGTATCCAGTCAGGGTAGTCTCAGTCAGGGGCTGGGTACCTCAACAGACTGGGGAGTAGGTCACAGTCAGTCCAGTGGGTAATGAGCTAGTGCAGGAGTCACATGAACACAGTCAGGAAGCTGCACAGATATCGGTCATGCATCTGGACAGTCATTGTTGCTCAAGACCATATTCAATCCAGGGGATCCATCCACTAAACGTCAAGAGGAAAGGGGCTGTGGTGGAGAAACTGTAGAATGTAATGGAACATATATAAAGAGGAGGTGATGATAAAGCACAGGAAGGTAAAATGTCATGCATGCTGGGGCTCTTAGCTGGTAAATAGCTCTCTGACTTCCATGGGATCAGTGAATTATAAGATCTGGCATCTGGCAGACTCAGATCGACGGGTTGGAGGTGGCTTGATGGAGGTGTGAATGTTTATGCAGAAGCAGGACAGCAAAGCTGTTCAGGCAAAGGCCCTCAAGGATTTCGTAAAAGATCAAAAGAACTTGGCGTGATTGTGTTTGTGTGTGTAACTCACAAACAACCAAACTTATGCGATCTTTCACGTCAGTCTTCAACTGATTCAAGAATTAGTTTCTCCATGACTGCAAACTTATTAGTGTACAAATACACAAGAAAACAAGGCCTGCCAGTTTAAACAGAATTTGCTCAGATTTAGGTTATATTGGCCATAGATTTAAAGTGATTAGCAGAAAGATTAGCAGGCACTTGAGGAATATTTTGTTTTGATCCTGAGCGTGGTGGAGTTCTGGAAACCATTTGCTGAAAGGCAGAGGCAGAAATCCTCATCATTTTAAAACACAACACTTTAAAGTGCTCTTGAGGTGCCTTTAACTGCAAGGCTAGGAATGTGATGTTAGAAAAGACAGTTTTACTTCAGCTGTCAGAAGCGTACTGCTGCAAATTAATAAAATGTGAGGCTGGATGAACACAGAAGGTCAAGCAGCATCTCAGGAGCACAAAAACTCCTGACGTTTCGGGCCTAGACCCTTCATCAGAGAGGGGGATGGGGAGAGGGAACTGGAATAAATAGGGAGAGAGGGGGATGCGGACCGAAGATGGAGAGTAAAGAAGATAGGTGGAGAGAGTATAGGTGAGGAGGTAGGGAGGGGACAGGTCAGTCCAGGGAAGACGGACAGGTCAAGGAGGTGGGATGAGGTTAGTAGGTAGCTGGGGGTGCGGCTTGGGGTGGGAGGAAGGGATGGGTGAGAGGAAGAACCGGTTAGGGAGGCAGAGACAGGTTGGACTGGTATTGGGATGCAGTGGGTGGGGGGGAAGAGCTGGGCTGGTTGTGTGGTGCAGTGGGGGGAGGGGACGAACTAGGCTGGTTTAGGGATGCAGTAGGGGAAGGGGAGATTTTGAAACTGCTGAAGTCCACATTGATACCATATGGCTGCAGGGTTCCCAGGCGGAATATGAGTTGCTGTTCCTGCAACCTTCGGGTGGCATCATTGTGGCAGTGCAGGAGGCCCATGATGGACATGTCATCTAGAGAATGGGAGGGGGAGTGGAAATGGTTTGCGACTGGGAGGTGCAGTTGTTTGTTGCGAACTGAGCGGAGGTGTTCTGCAAAGCGGTCCCCAAGCCTCCGCTTGGTTTCCCCAATGTAGAGGAAGCCGCACCGGGTACAGTGGATGCAGTATACCACATTGGCAGATGTGCAGGTGAACCTCTGCTTAATGTGGAATGTCATCTTGGGGCCTGGGATAGGGGTGAGGGAGGAGGTGTGGGGACAAGTATAGCCTTTCTATCTCCTTCCCAAAATCCACAAACCTGCCTGCCCTGGTCGACCCATCGTCTCAGCCTGCTCCTGCCCCACCGAACTCATCTCCACCTATCTGGACTCCATTTTCTCCCCTTTGGTCCAGGAACTCCCCACCTACGTCCGTGACACCACCCACGCCCTCCACCTCCTCCAGGACTTCCATTCCCCTGGCCCCCAACACCTCATATTCACCATGGACGTCCAGTCCCTGTACACCTGCATTCCGCATGGAGATGGCCTCAAGGCCCTCCGCTTCTTCCTGTCCCGCAGGCCCGACCAGTCCCCCTCCACCGACACTCTCATCCGCCTAGCTGAACTCGTCCTCACACTCAACAACTTCTCTTTTGACTCCACCCACTTCCTACAGACTAAGGGGGTGGCCATGGGCACCCGCATGGGCCCCAGCTATGCCTGCCTCTTTGTAGGTTACATGGAACAGTCCCTCTTCCGCACCTACACAGGCCCCAAACCCCACCTCTTCCTCCGGTACATTGATGACTGTATCGGCGCCGCCTCTTGCTCCCCAGAGGAGCTCGAACAGTTCATCCACTTCACCAACACCTTCCACCCCAACCTTCAGTTCACCTGGGCCATCTCCAGCACATCCCTCACCTTCCTGGACCTCTCAGTCTCCATCTCAGGCAACCAGCTTGTTACTGATGTCCATTTCAAGCCCACCGACTCCCACAGCTACCTAGAATACACCTCCTCCCACCCACCCTCCTGCAAAAATTCCATCCCCTATTCCCAATTCCTCCGCCTCCGCCGCATCTGCTCCCACGATAAGACATTCCACTCCCGCACATCCCAGATGTCCAAGTTCTTTAAGGATCGCAACTTTCCCCCCACAGTGATCGAGAACGCCCTTGACCGCATCTCCCGTATTTCCCGCAACACATCCCTCACACCCCGCCCCCGCCACAACCGCCCCAAGAGGATCCCCCTCGTTCTCACACACCACCCTACCAACCTCCGGATACAACGCATCATCCTCCGACACTTCCGCCATCCGACCCCACCACCCAAGACATTTTTGCATCCCCTCCCCCGTCTGCTTTCCGGAGAGACCACTCTCTCCGTGACTCCCTTGTTCGCTCCACACTGCCCTCCAACCCCACCACACCCGGCACCTTCCCCTGCAACCGCAGGAAATGCTACACTTGTCCCCACACCTCCTCCCTCACCCCTATCCCAGGCCCCAAGATGACATTCCACATTAAGCAGAGGTTCACCTGCACATCTGCCAATGTGGTATACTGCATCCACTGTACCCCGGTGTGGCTTCCTCTACATTGGGGAAACCAAGCGGAGGCTTGGGGACCGCTTTGCAGAACACCTCCGCTCAGTTCGCAACAAACAACTGCAACTCCCAGTTGCAAACCATTTCCACTCCCCCTCCCATTCTCTGGATGACATGTCCATCATGGGCCTCCTGCACTGCCACAATGATGCCACCCGAAGGTTGCAGGAACAGCAACTCATATTCCGCCTGGGAACCCTGCAGCCATATGGTATCAATGTGAACTTCACCAGTTTCAAATCTCCCCTTCCCCTACTGCATCCCTAAACCAGCCTAGTTCGTCCCCTCCCCCCACTGCACCACTCAACCAGCCCAGCTCTTCCCCCCCACCCACTGCATCCCAATACCAGTCCAACCTGTCTCTGCCTCCCTAACCGGTTCTTCCTCTCACCCATCCCTTCCTCCCACCCCAAGCCGCACCCCCAGCTACCTACTAACCTCATCCCACCTCCTTGACCTGTCCGTCTTCCCTGGACTGACCTATCCCCTCTCTACCTCCCCACCTATACTCTCTCCACCTATCTTCTTTACTCTCCATCTTCAGTCCGCCTCCCCCTCTCTCCCTATTTATTCCAGTTCCCTCTCCCCATCCCCCTCTCTGATGAAGGGTCTAGGCCCGAAACGTCAGGAGTTTTTGTGCTCCTGAGATGCTGCTTGACCTTCTGTGTTCATCCAGCCTCACATTTTATTATCTTGGAATTCTCCAGCATCTGCAGCTCCCAAATTCTCTGCTGCAAATTACCTCCTTCAATGTTGTTACATTTATATGTTTCTTCATGTGGCCTAACAGCAGAGGTAGAAACTATTTGCTTGAATAATTGGATAGTGGCCAAAGGCCTTGATTCATATTTTGATGGTGCTGGAACAAAAATATTTGCTCTTAATTATGGCTGTAAAAACTTTCATCACAAACATCAGAGAGATTGACCGGAGGTTACAGAGAGCGGGACAAGTTGCTGGAAGAGATAGGAGGAAGGGAGGATGGATTGTCAGTAAGAGGTCCGATGTGCCTAGGGTCTACAGGAGGCAATTACGTCACATCCATCTCAGCAACGCACAATGTTTTAGGCATCCACCCCTCTCTACAGAGGTGATGACTGGAATCTTCTACTTAGCTGCTATCACAACCAGAACCTCAGAGTAGGTCAAGGGCAAGTGGCTCGTAGCCATGATCATCTCGTTTGGTCCCT
The DNA here is from genome assembly GCF_030684315.1 of Stegostoma tigrinum. Classification (NCBI taxonomy): domain Eukaryota; kingdom Metazoa; phylum Chordata; class Chondrichthyes; order Orectolobiformes; family Stegostomatidae; genus Stegostoma; species Stegostoma tigrinum. The sequence continues at coordinate 40,587,907 of NC_081364.1, read as the reverse complement.
TCTAATCTTAGGATCAAACAGGTGATATAGGCAAAGTTTCTCAATTCAATGCCATTGTTGCTGAAGCAAGCTTGTCATGCCCCTGGATAGGGAAGAAGATAAACCTTTTCATTCTCTCTTCCCATAGAACTAGCACATTACTCAATGACATGTGAGCAGTCTCTATGTAATGAAAGTCCTGATCATAGAATCATAGAATCCCTGCAGTGTGGAAGCAGACCATTCAGCCCACTGATCCACACTGAGCCTCTGACAGCATCCCACCCACACACATCCCCTACCCAATCCCTGTAATCTTGCATTCCCACAGCTAATCCACCTAGCCTGCACATCCCTGGGCACTATGGGGCAAATTACCATGGCCAATCCATCTAACCTGCAAATCCTTGGACTGTGGAGGAAACTGGAGCACCTGGAGGAAACCCACGCAGACACGGGGAGAATGTGCAAACTCCACACAGGAAGTTGCCTGAAGGTGGAATTAAACCTGGGTTCCTGGCACTCGAAAGCAGCAGTACTAACCATGCTGTGCTGCATGAAATGTGATAGAATAGAGCCTTGGGGTGTTTAAAGAAAGCTTGCAATACATGGAGCAGTCTGGAGGAGTTCTGTACTCTTCGCCAGTGTGCATGTCTCTAAACCTTTCCTGTCCAAATGTTTTTTAAATGTTCTAATTGTATCTGTCTCTACCACTTCCTCTGGCAGCTTGTTCCATAAACACACAACGGTCTGTGTGAAAAGGTTGTCCCAGGTCCCTTTTAAGTCTTTCCCTTCTCATCATATGTGCTCCTGGTTCCTATGGGAAAATACCTTGCTTCTCAGTGGGAGAAATGGGAATGTTGATCAAGCAGTGTCTGAGGCCAGCAAGTCAGCTGTAATAATGGTGTGTGAAATGCATTCACTGACCCTGACCTCTCTTGTGAAGTCATTGAGCCTGTTTCAGCATAGCAAGCCCAAACTATTTTCATGAAGTGTTACGGCCACTTACTTACTTTGCCTTCTTGGAGTTTGTCAGGAAGGACAGCTTTGGATACAGGACATCACTCCTTTGTGCAGCTTCTGCACCAATGCTGCAGCCCTATCTTCCCTGTTGTGCTAACAGTCAATTCTTCACAGCATTTCACCTGCTGCAGTGTTACAACTGAGGCTGGAGGAGTGCTCTATTTGTTCAGTCCCATCACTCCACAGGTCACAACATAAAAACAAAAGTCATTCTTCCAAGTACCAAGATGACCAGTCAAATGCCTTGCATACATGAGGTTTTAATTAAAACATCTCTCAACTAGGTTTCTTAATAAGTACAAATATAGATTTATTCTCAAAATAATATTTACTAAATAAACATGCTTAACATAGCTAATCTATAATATAGAGGTACAAATCCTTATCCTTATAAATCATCTCAAACATGAACATAACATACACACACACTTCAGGAGTAAAACAAAAACATTTTTATTTGCAGTGATCTGCATTCTTGAAAAAAAATCTCTCATCAATGAGTTATTTTTGAGGTCAAAAGGATGAATTGTGTGTTTCAGGGTCTGTTCCTCATTGCTCAGATGGTCAAATCATTAGACATGCATGGTTACCTCTGAAATATTATAGACACAGCTTGTTCAGGAAATAAAATCTTGAGATAATCTCACATTCACTCTTTCAACAGGACATGTGGATTTCGCCATCACTACTGATGTGAAAGGTTTTCTTTTCAGAAACAAAGAGATCACCTGGGCAGTTTGTTTAGAGCAAGCTTGCCTCCTTCTAAGTCAATATAATGTGGAGCTGGAGGAACACAACATCAGAGTCAACACTGGTCAGAGTTTTACACCTCCCGAAACATTGACTTCCCTGCTCCTCTGATGCTGCCTGACCCGCTGTATTCCTCCAGCTCCACATGATATTGACTCTGACTCCGGCAACTGCAGTTCTTACTAGCTCCTTGCCTCCTTCAAAACGTGCTCTTAGCAGGGTTTTCCCTCAACTGAACAAGATTAAATAGGATCGCTTCATTGTTCAAACAGGTCTCCAGCAAAGCAAGCAGTTGGCACAAGTCATGTGATTCTTTGGAAGCCTTGTTTACATAAAAAAAATCTGCTGGGAATTTTCAGTGACTTCTTTGAAAGAAACTAGTGCGAGTCTTGTGTGCCCACAAAACTTGAAATAAATTCCTTTTCCCACAGCCCCACAAAACTTTCAAGCAATATTAAACACAAAGTGTCTGTGAAAACAGCCAAAATGCACCATTCCCTTGCAAAAGATTAACCCTTATGCAGTGGAATACAGCCATCATCAGAGCAGTTAGAGTGGGCTGTATGCTACTATTATTATATTGAGGCGGAACTGCTAAACCTCTGTGCTGCCAAAATCAGAAAGAATGGGAATAGGTTAATTGTGAGTTGTAATCATAGGGCTACTTAATTTTGTCCTGACTCACTGTTTAAATCTTGTGTATAAAAGCATCTGGTATGATCTTTGAAAGTGTTTTTCAAGCTGTTTATTTTAAAATGGCACCCATGTTGCTTTTACATCTTTAGTGTTTAATTTGTACTTTAATTAAGCTAATTGTTCAAAAGGATCAGCTTAGTGTGGAAGACTTTAATAGTGATCGATACTAAGGCTATAAAAATCAATTCTTTTGGAGTGATTTGACTTGTGAAAAGTCTCCTGAGGTCAAAGTATTCAGTGAAATGAATAATGAGCCTACTGGTATTTTGAACTGTGCTACTAATAATGTTAAATCAGAAGAAAGTCCATTAAAATTCCGTATCATAGCCACTAGTGTTGTTACTGACATTTGCTAGATGAATTGTCAAATACTAACTCTATACAATATGCTCTGACCACAGTTGAGATTTTTACAAATCCTTTGTGAGTGAAATGGCATTTTCACATGCCAATTTTTTGCAACAAAGAATGAATAAAATAGTCCCAATGGATGATAAATGGACAGTCACCAGATGCAATCCAGCTTTATCTTTCAAACTCTACAGGATACAGCACATTCAATTAACATACAACTCTATTAGCCCTTTCAAACTTGCATTTCCATCTTCGAAATGTTAGTGAACCATTTGCAACGTATCTCGATAAACTGCCACTGGCAGCCATACTGCCACTATTTTCTGGTTTTAATATTTGATCCACGTTTCCAATGTATTTCAATCTTTTTTTTGAAACACCTGACTAAATGATTATACAGCTTTGGGAATCAAACTGCTGTACCAAAGGAAAATGCAATTTGCAGGAACTGTATCAACATCCATATAAATGGGCTACGAAACTACTTTTTTTGAGGATGGCCCATTGGGAACCAAAACAATTTCTTGATATTGATGTTTTGAACAGTGAAGCTTTAAATCAGAAGTTCAAACAAGCATTACAAAAAGAAAAAAAAATCGAGAATGATAGCTGTTAGGAAAAGACCAAAGGTACTAGGGCAGAAACTGAAGGGTTGGTGTGGATTCGTTAGGCCGACCGGCCTGTTTTCAAATTGTAGGGATTCTAAAGATTATAAGAGCTGAATATAATTTTACCTCATTTTTTGAGGTGTAAAATGAAGGTTTGGGAGAAAATAATTCTGGTTACTTTTTCCTCACATCTGATCTCTGTACCTTCTCCCATCCCACTCAATCCTAATCCCTGAAAACTCAAAGTCACCTAAAGTAGAAATTTGTATCTTCTGAGTTTGCAAAGCAGCCCCTTGAAAGAGATGTGCAAAACAGGGTCTGAGTACTCATTACAGGATCATTGACTGAAATTGGTCAACAAATCAACAGAGCCTCGAAACCTCAAATGATTTAACAAATGGCCATTAGAAGGCCTGAGAGTACCACTTCAGAAAATCAAGATCTTTTTTTCATTATTTAATAGTTGCAAAGCCGAGAAGAATAAAAGCATGTTGGAATTATTGAGCACAGAACTGGAAAAAAAAACATAAATGGTAAGGAATTTTTATCAATCCATATGAATATTCCTGTGATCTGAACAGGATTTTTCCAACTCCTTACAAAGATCCACTTTCATCAGCCTTGAATCCTGTGAAAGGCCAAACTAGGTCAGGACAAATTTAAGACATAAAATATGAGAAGTTGTATGAGCGTGACAAGGATTTGGATGTTAGATGTAATACGAATGACATTATTATCAACAACATATGTAGTTTTTTCATTAAATCAAGTTGTTTATCTGGTAACAGGCACTGGCTTCAGATTTTTTAAAATCTTAATAAAAAACTTATATATAATATTGTTATAAGGCTCAAATTATCATGATAGCAAATTTCAACTGGAATGCTGTGTGAAGGGGAAGCAATAGTACCCTCCAGTGGTGAAAATGCATGTTGCAAATTGGATATCCCCATTCCTAATAGTGGAACATGTGCGGTCTTATTAATTATATTTTGATCTGAATTTTATGTTCATCCATGAAAGGGATTTGTAAGTGCTTGAAGTGGAACTACTTTTACATACCATTTCTAAACATTTTAAGGTTTTGCTAAGCAATGTGCAAAATAAATCTGTATTCTGCTCTATCTATCCATCTCATGGTCTTCCACAGAATTACACATTAAATGCTCTCTTCTGATTTCTCAGCTTTTCCTCACAAACCATATTAATAGATGATCTGAGATCGATAAGAAAATTATTAATAAATAATGTTAACACAAGAACAAACTTGTGCATGAAACGTTAGAACATCAGTATTTGCGATGAAAACGTCCCAGTTATTTTCATTGAGTCCCATATAAATGAGTTTTTTTGTCTCACCATTCTACAATGATTTGAGCTGGGATACACCATACACAGTACTTTGTTTTGACCTAGTGCATTATCTTCTAGCTTTTAAGAGAATTTTAAATATAACGAAAACATCAAAGGTTATCTCTAAGAATGGAGCATATTTCTTCTGCAGGTCAAAAATTCCATGAAAATATTAAGAAATCTCCAGATCTTATCATTAATGAGTCATCCAGTGAGACATTTTCATTATTAATGACTTGATTGGGCTACAGAAGCTATCTACAGATCAATTTTTTGACACTCAACTCCAGATTTTGAATTAATACATATTTAGTAGAATATAATTACATCAATGAGTAGTAAACAAAGCAAAATTGAGCATCCTTACCTCAGTCAAAACAATTTTAACTCAAATCACTCTCATTGATTCCATAATCACCTAATCACTTTAACAAACATGTAATTACTGAATTTATTGGTTCCAATAAAACTCTCATTGCTTGAAATAAGCAACAGTTGTTGAATAATATTAGGTTGCATTTTAGATCACTAGATAATGATTTGTTGTAAGATAAATTAATCACTTAGATTAAATTAATTTAGATTGCATTTTTCTCAATCTTTTCTAATTTTTGTTCGATCTAAAATGATTACCATTTTAGTTCAAATTATTGATCGACTTTGATGTTACTTTGAAGACACTTTAGGAAAAGCAAACTTGATCGAACTTGATCGTGGCAGCCACCAAATCAGAGCCAGCTCTGACTAGACCCTGCCTGTGTGAGGTATCATTCTCTGTCAGCAGTAACACCATCTCTACTTGTTACTATGAACTTCCAAATATTGAGCTGCTCAATATTTGTGATGAAGAAAACGTTTCCATGTTTATAACTTCATGTCATTAATTTTATTACGTATATAAGCATTAGTAGCTTGCTTATGTATCCTAAAATCTATGTTCCACTTTCCTGTGACAATAATTGATGACTCAATTGGATTGGGAAATGACTTTGCCACCAAAGTACTAAGTGTTGTATTAGTACACAGTGGTCAGAAAGGTGAAGAAAACTAAATGACACAAAGACATGTGATGTTCTCATATAAAAGCCTCCTTCCTCTATTAGTCAATTAACAGCTGTCAGTTAAGTGGGTTTGCTTAGTATGTCAGTCAACTATGTATATTAGGTAACTGTAGGGGCTCTTTGCTATAGTACCAGTGTCCCTATGTTTGGACCAGAAGACCTGGTTCTAAGTCCCAACTGTACTAGAGGTGTGTAATAAAATGTCTGAACATGTTGATTGCAATACTGTAATGAGTAAGCAAAGTAGCCAGACTATAGGTAAGTCTGAGATATAAAATGTACATAATGTTGTTCAGACAAACTCCATTGAAACAGCAGCCACAACAAGAACCTAGTCTTCATGGCTGATGTTACATGGGCTAACGTATAGAGTCTCTCAGACCATTTCATATGGCATTGATGTTTTACCCCAAGGAAACTGTATCAGCAAGCTGTCCAAAAAGATTATCCCCATACTCATTGACAAGGCAATTGGGGCAGCTCTTCAATGAGAAGGCAATTCATTCTGTCAAGGTCCTGTTCAAGTGGAAATGTTGCAGTTACCTTCTTTAACTTTTAGGGCAGTAGATATTACCTCTGTGACATTATCATAGGAATTAGATGAGCTCAACCATTGACCCTGAACATTGGGCTGAATGAATAGTTTCGGTAACTGAAAGGATACTTCCATCGACTTTGCATAATGTGGATGATGCTAAATGGGCAAATTATGACCCGAACCTCCATTTGGAATTCAAATTGGAATGTATATGAAAAGCCTAGAGGACAGACCATTATCTAACTCCCTCACTTGACTCCTTCACCAAACTCTTGTTAAATTTCTTACAATACCAGTTCTCAAAAATTTCCTGGCAATACATTCCAAACATCTACCCCTTTCTCTATAAAAGCTATGCCTTGTCTATCTATTTGTTTTCCTCCTTCTGAATTTTATTGTTTTACCTCTCATTGTGATTGTTCAAATCATGGCAAATTGTTTCTCAGGACTAAACTGGTCAATACCTTTAAACATTTTGACTAGCTCTATAAGACCATCTGTAAATCTTGTCCCTACTGTCAATAAAGTTAACTTTTATAGCTTTACCTTGGTATTTAGATTTCTGATGTGAAGTCTCATAAATAAACAGCCTTTTGTTGCAAGATAACAAGGTGTAGAGCTGGATGAACACACTAGGCCAAGCAGCATCATAGGAGCAGGAAAGCTGACATTTCAGGCTTAGATCCTTCAGCAGAATATCTAAAAATACAAAATAAATCACATCGAAGAGAAAACAAATCACAATGATACCCAGCCAGTTCAGGGCCTTAGTCTATTCCCACTCGATTACTGTATGAAATTTGATTGTGATATTTAATAAAGGACATTACGGCACTAAACTAATAGCAGCAAAAGTCTAACAGAGATAATAGGAACTGCAGACGCTGGAGAATCCGAGATAACAACCTTCATCAGAAGGGACTAGGCCTGAAACATCAGCTTTCCTGCTCCTCTGTTGCTGCTAGGCCTGCTGTGTTCATCCAGCTCTACATCTTGTTATCTCGGATTCTCCAGCATCTGCAGTTCCTATTATCTCTGATAGCCTTTTTTTGTTATTAGTTTGGTGCCATAATGTCCTTTATTAAATATCACAATCAAATTTCATACAGTAATCGAGTGGGAATAAATTAAGACCCTGAACTGCCTGGGTATCATTGTGATTTGTTTCCTTTTCAATGTGATTTATTTTGTACTTTTATGTATTATTGTCACCAGCATATTGAATTCTGGTCTCAATAGTTCCTTGCCGCCAGTTCTCCTTTCACTGCCCTAAGACAAGGGCTTACCTATTTATCAGTGGTGGAGGATAGACCACTAGCAAGTCAAAACACAAAGGCTTATTGCATGCTACTAACTGAAACTGTATACATTAATAGTCTGGCTCACTTACTCAGGACTCTCAGGAACTTTACAGAATACATCTCCCTTCAAATATTCAGCTGGTACACAAATGCAGGTAGTTTACATGTTTCACAATCTTCCCAAAATAAATTATTTTGTTTTCTTCTTTTTGCAGTATCCTGGATGGTCAGATAAAGTATTTTCTTCATTTTGACAGGATCCGGAAGCTATAGGCTCAATTTAGCTTCTGTAGAATCGTAAACAGCTCATTTACAATTTTTCCAAACAAATATTTTCACTTTATGTGCTGAAACATCTGAGTTGAGTGATAAGGATCTTGAATTCAACTTATTGATTAGGTTGGACATGTTCAGTTGCCTTCTAAAGTTGTTTGATTGGTGAGGCAAACGATTTCACATCCTCAGTCATGAAGTGACAGTGGGAGAGACAATAACCAACAACCTGTCCTGGACTTCCCACGTTGCTGAGATGGTCAAGAAGGCACATCAAAGCCTCTTCTTCCTCGGGCAGCTTAGGAAATTCGGCATGTCCATAAGGACCCTAATCAACTTTTACAGATGCACCACAGAAAGCATACTAGATAATAAAGTGTGGAGCTGGATGAACACAACAGGCCAAGCAGCATCTTAGGAGCACAAAAGCTGACGTTTTGGGCCTACACCCTACATCACCTTTTCTGATGAAGGGTCTAGGCCCAAAATGTCAGCTTTTGTGCTCCTAAGATGCTGCTTGGCCTGCTGTGTTCATCCAACTCCACATCTTGTTATCTTGGATTCTCCAGCATCTGCCGTTCCCATTATCTCTGAACAGAAAGCACACTATCCGGGTGCATAACAATTTGGTACTGCACCTGCTCTGCCCAGGACCATAAGAAACTACAGAAGATTTTGTGTATAGCCCAGACCATCACAAAAGCCAACCTTCCATCCGTGAACTGCATTTACACTTCCTGTTGCCACTTAAAGACTGCCAGCAGTATCAAAGGCCCATCCAGCCCCAATAATGATCGCCTACAACCTCTTCCGTCACGCAGAAGATACAAAAGCTTGAACACACGCATCTTCAGATTCAAGAACAGTTTCTTCCCTGCCATAATTACACTGGTGAATAGACTGTCTAGGCTGAAATAATGTTGATCTTGTTAATGTTGATCTTGCTTCATGCATGTCCTGTGTGGTGAACCTGTGTGCCTTACACTGTCCAAGTTATTTTTCACCCTATAATCTGTATGTTCTTGCTCACTATGATCTGCCTGTACTGCTGGCAAACAAAGTTTTTCATTGTACTTGGATATACATGACAACAAATCAAATCAATCAATCAACTACTGGAAGATTCGTGCTCATTCATCGTTAACACTGGCACTCACTGTACTCTTTTAGAGGACAGAGGATTGGACATTTCCACCTTTCCTGTGAAGTGTTTGACTACTTTCAAGTTGATAATATAGAACAGTTCTCTAAGGGTAATCTAAGGTTCTCTAAGACATAGGCAATGTTACAGGACTCTTACTTCTGATGAGTTTCAGAATTTGTCTAGGAAACCCAATTAGATATTTGACTAATTGCTCAGCTATGACTTGTTTCTGAACCTGTTGTTTTCTTGGCGCTGGTTGAACTTCTTCAGCTCCTGAAAGGAAGCTAAAGCCAACATAAGCTTCAGGAGTGTTATTTTCAAGCACTGTCACATTTTTACACCTTGCACACGGTTTGTGTTGCAGTGTTACTTGGAGCACTCCTTTAATCTTAGCAGTTGTTGCACCTGAACCATGTTTAATCTTTGTAGGCTATGACCTCAGTTTCTTCAGTCATGGTATCTCATCTGACAGGATAGTAATATTTGTTTCTGTATCAAGCTTAAAATTGATAAGATGTCCATTGATGTAAATAAGCTCTGTGAAACTTAAGTTAATTAATTTACTACATAAAACAATGAGCTCTCCTAGGAATATCTCTGGTACCTTTTTTAATGATGGTAGATTGACTAAAATGGATACTTATAACTGTAAATGGTATTCTCTACCTCTTTGTGTGGCTGTCCTGAAACTATTTTATTGATGAACATCTGGAAGTGACCTACAGTTTTACAAATAATGCATTTCTTCACCATGCCTAGCTGTACCTGTGAGACCATTTTATTCTACAGCACAGTACTAATTCTGAACATGTGCTGTATTTCTTATTCTTTGAAGTGTCCAGATCTTATAAAACTCTGCTGAGGAATGGTTGTTCTTCAATTCTTAGCATCTGTCCCAGAGTCATTCTGCTTTCTATCTCTGCACAATTTGAATAATTTTCTACAAAGTTAATTTTTTTTAAATTGTAAGAAATCTGACAGAATTGCATGAACAATTCCAACAAAACTTCTATCTCTCATGAAATCTGAGTTTCAAAGTATGAAAACTTTGATAGTCTTTCTATCTTCCTACTTTTTGTATTTCTGCTTGTGCACTGAAATGAGAAATGACCTGATTTAAAAAAACAATTATCATTGACATATTGTTGCACTCTTAGGAAAGCAAATAACCTGAGACACAATGTTAGCTCTGTTTACACAGCTGCTTGTTTATAGAATAGTGGAAGCCCAGTTTCCAGATGAGATGAACCCAAGGTGCTTATATGAATGGGAAGAGGTAGCTGACTAATCTGTGAATTATTGGCTGGTCATCAATGATAAAGGTCTTCTTCCTTTTATAACTTCTTCCTGCCAATAACTTTGTGCTTGGCCCTCAGTAGCTGAACAGCTTAGGAGTGGGAAGGGGGATATTTGTTTGAAAAGTGATCAGGATCTCTACAAAGGAAACAGTTGTTTATTTTCTCTGCAATAAAGATGCACCACAAACCCAAAGATATCCAGTTTACTTCACTTTTCCAGTTGATCTAAGCTGTGACTTTTGTCACGACCTGTCAAGACCTTTAAGTATGCACCAGTCTCCCTGTGCCTTCTGGCAAAAGCACGTGGAGAAAGAAGACTGAGAAGCAGCATTCAGGATGCCAGAGGAGTTCAACAAATACTTTGCATCAGTTTCCATAGTGGAAGACATTCTAAATGGTTGGATTATGGAATAATAAGTCCCCTGGACCCAATGATGGTATTAAAGGAATTGATAAAGAATTAGTGGAGTGCTCCAAGAATTCTTAGATTCTGGAAAAGTTGAAAGGATTGGAAAACTGCCAATATTACTCTGTAATTTACAAGGGAAAGGAGAGAGAGAGAGAGGGAGAGAAGGGAGGAAAAAGGCAGAGAACTATAGGCTGGTTAGCTTAGTATCTGTTATTGGGAACATTTTAGAGTTTATAATAAAATATAAAAGAGCAGAGCATTTAGAAATGTTTAATACAACTAAGCAGAGACAGCATGGCTTTACAAAAGGTGAGATGAATCCTAACAAATTATCTATAATCCTTTAACTAGGTCACAAGTAGATCGATATAGGAGAAGCAATAGATGCAATGCATTTAGATCTATACAAGGTATTTTAACAGCTACCATACATTTGGCTGTTTAATAAGGTAAGAACCAATTGCGTTGGAGGTTGTATTGCAGCATGGATAGAGGATTGGCTCACTAATAGAAGACAGGAAGTTGGAATAGTGAGGCACTTTCAGGGTGGCAGTGTGTAACAAGGGGAATACCACAGGTACCAGTGCTGGAGTCACAATTATTTATAACATATATTAATAACTTGGATGAAGGAAGTGCATGTATGATAGTAGTGTCTATGGATGATACAAAAATAAGTGTGAAAGCCTGTGGTAAGGATGACACGGAGCCTGCAGAAATATAATGATAGATTAAGTGAGTGGGTAAAATGAGTCATATAACTCAAAAGTATTTCTTCCACAAGGGTATTACAACACAGATGGAGACTATTCAGCCCATTGTATCTGCTTCAGCTATCCAACCAGCATTATGGATTAATGCCATTTACCTGAGGCTGCTTTCAGGAACTGCAGATGCTGGAGAATCTGACATAGCAAGGTGTAGGGCTGGATGAACACAGCAGACTAAGCACCACCACCAGAGGAGCAAGAAGCCTTCCTTGACTTATCGACGTCTTTGAGCTTCATCCTTCAATATTTCAACATTTATAGAATGTACAAGCTACCTTTTCCTTTTTAAGCATTCCATCTGTTAATGTTAAATGCCATCTGCCATGCTCTACTTACTCATATAGTTTTTCCATCTGATATTGTCTCATTGTGGATTCTGTAGACCTATACTGTTCAGTTTGTAGCACCAATGCTCAGTCTATTTCTTCTAAATTCCTCCCCTGCTGGAAACAAATAAGTGAATTTACCATAAAGTTTCAATATTAGTTACAAAACTGCTGTGTCAAATTTGCATTAATTTGTCGGACTAAGGACAGCATTTTACCATTATTTCGCTGTTATTATTAACAAAGTTTCATGAAGGCCTTCCCTCCATGTCCCACAATAACTTTTCTTGTGCAATCTTTAGCCACTTCAAACATTATGCATTCCGACTCCAAGGTACCCGTACTATTCAATCTTGCAGCAGTACAGGCAGAAGTGCCCACAACTGACAGAAGCTTGTGCCACAAAGGTGGGCTGTATTTAAATGAAGCCACACATCACTCCAAATGCTACAAGCCAGAAACTGGCCTTCATAGTCTACTACTCCATCATTTTTGTGAATGCAATGTCACAGAAATGGAAGTCGACAACTTGTTTTGGAGAAAGGTTTTTGGTTGTTCTGATGGAATGGGATGCTGGGGATGAAGTGCAGTGGTGAAATTGAAGTGAGTGAGAAGTAGCATTTTCCCTTGTGCGACAAGAAGGTCATTAACCTTCTTGGGCCAATAGTTTGTATTCCTCCAGACTTTGGACATTGCACTGACATGGGCGGCTACTACAGGCCAGATTGGCAACTGGAGCTGTGGTCTTCTCCTGGCCCTGAGGAAAGAAGACATTCCTCCTCTCCACCATCCTGCCCTCCAAAATCTCTGGCTGTGCACCAGCATGCCTCTCTCAGCCATGCCCTTTGCAATTGCAGAGCAACACACCAAGGGCAGTGTCTTGGACGTGCTACAATATTCCAATGAAGCACAACACCTAATTTTCTGCTCCAATGCTTCCACAGTTTCAGAGCAGGGTGGCTGCCCTCCATTTTCCTTCATTTTTCTTTTTCCCACCACAGGCTCAACTTATATATGTCTTGTTTATTTTGCTCTCAGCAGACGGGGCCCATTTTTTTTCTTCTTAATTTATAAATATTTTACATCTCTTTTGCTCTTTCACCACAATTGGTAACTCATTTGTCTTTTGCACTGGGCCTGCACACCATCTGTTCCCCATGCTTCTTCTCCATCTTTGTCAAGAGGATGGCAAAAATCATTTTCCAACCCCTATCGATTCTGAAGATAAGTTATGTGGACTCAAAATGTTAACTCTGTTTCTCTCTCCCTAGGTGCTGCCACGTCGGATGAGGTTCTCCAGCATTTTCTGATTTGTTACACGAAAAGCAATTCTTAGCTAGTAGCATTTGCAATGATGCACATTTAGGGATTAAATCTGGTATCTGCAGCATGATCATAGCGAGGTCCTGACACTGGCAACCTCTGCTGACTGCATGATCTTTCAAAAGCAGTGCCATGGAGGCAGAGAGTATACTGAATGAGGTGAGCAGCCGAGAATTGACTGGGAAACCTCATCAGGGTTCATAGATTGAAGCCCTCCATGAAACTCTCTGAATTGACACTTAGCCAAAATGTGGGAATATTCAATCCGGAACCTTTTGTTCTCAATGTATTTTCCCAAATTTGTTCATTGTCCATTCTGCTCAAGAGCTGTGAAAATTCTGTACTAAAGTCCTATTTTTCAAAAACCAGGCCTGAGAAACAATTAAATTATTTCTTATGCAATATCTGCAAATATTGAACATGTATCAAACAAATAGCTAACAAATATAATTTTCACAGCAGTCAACTGCTGGATTCTGGAATGTAAAGGTCTAGAATCATAGATTGCCACTTTGATAGCTGTTGTCAAGTAAACTTGGAGGGTAGAGTGCGAGGTACATAGGGTGCCGAGTGGGTACAGGAAGGGGCTTAGACAATTGCAGCCTCAGGATGCGAGGTGGCAAGAGGACAAACAGGTATTTAGGGCAGGCCACAGGAAGATATTGGGCCTGGAGCAGGGGAGGTCAGTTTCGGAGTGAAGGGTGGTTTTGAGTTTAGCAGCAGCAGAAGAGGGATGTCATGTCTGCCAGCAGTGGAAGATGTGTCAGGTTATGGTGGATAGCTGCCTGGTGTTGGATCAGGGTTGCTGATGCAGGTTGTAAATCTCAGAAGAGGTGAAGTTGGGACACTGTGAGATAAACTGGGGAGAAAGGTTTTTAATTGTCTGATTTGTCTTGAGTAGCTACTTATTTTTCTGCAGCAGAGCCTTCTGTTCTAAAAGGAGACTTTCGGAGGGGTCCAGGTGTAAGGGCATTGCTCAGCTTCAATTTCCCAGGCAACTCTTCCATCATCTGTAACAATGGAGATTCCACATGTGCATCCCGCATCCCCACCAAAAAAAAATGGTTATCAGATCATTGGAAAATTTGGGCCATTAATTTTTAAAATTCTTAAACGTGTGACACAGAGACCTATGTTTACTTGGAGGAGGTAACAATGTCACATGGCAAGGACATTTTTGCGTGCTAAGGCACTTCCCCCCACCCCATATATAACTGCACCGCGCTCTTGATTTCGAGAACTCAGTAAATTAGAGCAGCTGAACTCACAGACTTCATTATCAATGAGCTCCCTAAGCACAACAGAAGTCGCTCCCTTTGTGTGCTTTCTGATCTCAGCTCTCTCCTCACATTTCTCACTTTGGGGTCTACCTGCCAGGTCCTAATGAAACCACAGCCTTACCTGGGTCTCTTTGGCATGGAGGACTGTCCATACCCCCAATAAGTACCATCAATCCTGATGGAACTGGTAGGACTGGAGACATGCAACTGTTTGATTGACCAGCAGCTATCTGAGGCAGGACTTCCTGCAAGGTGAGATCAGAGGTCTCTGGCTGAAACAATTAATAGTTTAACAACCATTAAATTACAGCATGCCAATCAGAGATCAGCCTACCACTGCCTTACATATTTCCATTCACACACACAAAATAGTCAAAGGCTTTCTAATAATGACTGCTTTTGATGCTTAAACGGATGAACTGATTGCTTCAAAACTTTGTGGAAAACAACATTAATGCTAATACATTAAATTCTCAACAATCAATTACTCTTGTACTCACAGTTTACCTTGCTGAAATACAGTGGGATGGTGAGTTTTCCAAAGTAATGTACCATTTGCATAACTTCAGCAGAAAAGCCACAGAAACCACGGAAAATTAAAACAAGCACCACTTTGGCAATGTTTCTTGGGCGTTTGCAGCTCTTCAGCTGCAGACATGATGAACAGCAGTCTGTAAATTTACAATCATGCTTTGAAAAGTGCTATATAACAGCACCTTTCTCTTCCTTTCAAGAACATAGTAAAATAGAGCAGTTGAACTCACAGAATTCAGTATCAATGGGCTATCTATCATGCAAATGCCAAGAGGTGAACAGATGGTCAAGGACTTCTTATTGTCACTGCCTTTCCCTTCAACAATCACTTTAAACCTACTTACCAGATAAAGCCTGCACTGGCATTTACAAGCTCTGTGAAAGATAGGTGTATTTAATTTCAAACACTTATAACAAAACAAATGACTGTTGCCGGAGGTTTTGCCACAAATCAATAACTGTAAAACACAATTCTCTCAGGATTTGTCCTGATGATTTCTATTAACAACAATGTCAGCATGTGGTACACAATCCATTTGTCTTCTTACCACCTTACATAGGAAAACCTAAAAGTTCTGCAATCAGCTCCATCAGGGTGCTAATCTTCCTGAAGCAGAGCAAAGCATTCCTCACATAATTAGAAGTGATTGAGGCGCTCAAGCAGCAGCCTGCTTCCGTTCTCACAAAACAGTTGGAAAATCTTAGGGTAGAATTCCCCAGCTCCTGGACAATGGCCCATCAGTTGGAGAAGTAGATCAGGAAGATTGGATTCTCAACACTGAGAAAAGAAGTCCGATTCTCGACCAGAAGTTTAAATGGCGAGTCGAGCGATGAGAGGCCTTATTGCACTCATCGACATCTCATAATTACCTACTTCCACTTTATTTATGCGCAGCTTACTATTTTACCAAGCAGTGGAGAGAAAAAAGCTGGTGACAATTCCCAACATGAAGGTTTGAATGTGTGCCTTGTGGGTTCAGTTTACCACTTGTTCATCTGAGCCACTATCTTGACCAGCATTCCCCAACAGCTCAACAAGAAATCCTGATCATGAGCAATCTTGACCATCTCTTTCAAAATTACAAATTAATTGTAGCAATTGCTGCGAAGCACGGGTACTGTCGGGCAAGCTTTAAAATTCACTTCCACCATTCACAAACACATTCCAAGATATGTGAAGATATTGTTCACTGGCTGTAAAAGTTTTGATGCTGCATTGCCCTTATATTTCCAATGTAAGTGCAGCTTAACACTTTGATCTTTTTATGTAGTTCATCTTATTTAATAAAGTTTACAAATTGACAGAAGCCTTGACTTTGCCTGATGTTCCACCATTCAATCGTGACAAAGTTTCATGCTGGAATGGGCACTACAGCACAAACAGCTATCTTTCAGGCAGGCTTAGAATATCATGTTGGTGCAGAAGATGGCTACCCTCTCTATTCTTGCAGCTGCTGTTAAAATGAATGTCGTTCACATGGGTGATGAGGAAGAATGTTTAAAAATATGATAACATACTTATATTCAAATTTCATCCTTGGCGCCCATTAAGATTTTCTTTTCATGTTCCAATATCAGACAGAGACTATGTAGGTACAACTGACGCTTGCAGCAGACAAGAGAGAGATTGGATGCTGCTTGGCCTGCTGTGTTCATCCAGCTCCACACTTTGTTATCAGGGTAGAAGTTTGGGCATGTTAAGAATACTTTCACAGTCCCAGTAATAGGAGATCAGCACAGCACTTGCCATTGTCCCTTCCTTGTTGTTAGAGGTTTCAGCATCACCACTGGACCGTTCACAGTCTGTTTTTTTTTCTATTCATTAACAGGATGAGGGCATCACTGGCAAGGCAGCATTAATTGCCCATCCCTAATTGCTCAGAGGTTAGTTATGAGTCAACCACAATGCTGTGGGTCTGGAGTCACATGTAGGTCGGACCAGATAAGGATGGCAGTTGACTTCCCTAAAGGACATTAGTGAACCTGATTGGTGTTTCCAACAATCGACAATGGATTTATGGTCATCATTTGATTCTTAATTCCAGATATTTTATTTAATTTAAATTCCACCATGTGCCGCAGCAGGATTCGAACCCGGCCTCCCCAGAATGTTACCTGGTTCTCTGGATTAACAGTCCATTCCTGCTAAAGTATGGATCCCCTCGGCTTTTGAGGGGGAGGTACAGTGAAGAAATGATTGTCAGGCATCCCACCAAATTTCATGACCCTCTCTGTTCTTTTGTGGGCCATTTTCTCCTGCAATAAGATAAAGGCAGGGATTGAGTGGGCTGGCACAGATGGTTCTGTAGGTTTAGGTCGAGGAAAGGTGGTAAAGTGTCCAGGTGAGGGTTTGGGAAGCACAGGGAGCCTGTAGATTTAGAAGTCTGGGTAATCTGATGACCTAGTCGTATTGCTGCTAAACTCATAATCCAGGGACCCAGGTAATATTCTATTTGGAACAACTCTGAGTAGAGGTGGGGCAGTAAATGTAGGACTGAATGTTGCACACAGTATCGAAAACAAGGTGAATGAGCTTGTGGCACAGGTTGAAATTGGCAGGGATGATGGGTGGGTGTCAGAGATGTGGCTGCAGGTGGATTAGGGCTGGGAACTAAGTATCCAAGGATATACATCAAATCAAAAGGACAGGCAGATGGGCAAAGGCCCTGGGAGTAGGAAATCAAATTAAATTGAAGACAAGAAGTGATATAGGATTAGAAAGTACAGAATCTCTGTGGGTACAGGTAAGGAATCATGAAGGAAAGAAGACCCTGATGGGAGTTGAGGAATTGAATAGGTACTTTGCATCAGTTTTCATACAGGGTTCCTGGCAGTAGCAAGATGAGGGCAAGGAAATTAATCAAGAGATAAAAAGGAAGTCATGTAAGCAAGACACCCTTACAATAGTCAGCTCTGAGGAAGGTTCACTGGACCCAAAATGTCAATTCTATTTTCTCCTTCACCGATGCTGCCAGACCTGCTGAGCTTTTCCAGCAATTTTGTTTTTGTCACGATTACAATAATCATTGGGGAACTTCAATATGAAGGTGGACTGGAAAAATTAAGTTGGCAGCAGATCTCAACAGAAGGAATTTGAGATATGATATTTTTTGGAGCAACTTGTGGTAGAAACCACCAGAGAAATTAAGGGAGCTTAAGGTGAAGGAGCTCCTCGTGACCATAATAAGATAAAATTTGCCCTTCGGTTTTAAAGGGAGAAGATGGAATCAGATGTAACAGTATCATAATTGAGTAGTTCCATACAAAGGCATGAGGGAGGAACTGGACAGAGTCCTTGAAAGATTAGCCTAGCAGAGAAGATGGTGGACCTGCAATGGCAGGTGTTTCTAGGGGTAATTCAGAAGGCACAGCAAAAATTCATCTCAAAGGAGAAGAAATGCAATAAGGAGAGGATAAGATAAAGAGAAATCTGAGACAGCATAAAAGCAAAGGAAAAGCATAGAATGTAGGAAACCAGAGGATTGAGAAGACTTTAAAAATCAGCAAGGAATAACTAAAAATGTAATAAAGGGGCTGAAGATGAAATATGAGAGTATGCTTGCTGACAATATAAAAGAAGACTGTAAGAAGTATTTTTAGATATATAAAAGACAAGACTGGACATTGGACCATTGGAAAATGAGGCTGCAGAAGTATGTAATAGGGAAGAAAGAAATGGCAGAGGAATTGAATAGGTACTTTGCATCAGTTTTCATGGTGGAAGACACCAAAAGACCCAGGGGTTAGAGACGAGTATAGTGACACTCACTAAGGAGCAGGCTGGGCAAACTGAAAGGTCTTAAGGTAGATAAATCAACTGGACTTGATGATACACCCCAGAGTTCTAATGGAGATAGCTCAGGAGATTGTAGAGACATTGGTGGTGATTTTTCAGGAATAACTGGAATTAGGGGGAGTCTCAGACACCTGGAAAATGGCTAATGTAACACCCCATAACACCCCAGCAATCTATAGGCCATTTAGTCTGACCTCAGTCGGTGGTAAGATTTTAGAGTTTAGTATTAAGGCTGAGACTGCAGAGGCCAGGCTTGTTTCCAGTACCTGGGACCTGGATATGTGCAAGACATGTTTCCAGCTGCAGCTCTTGCAAGCCCGAGTTTCGGAGTTGGAACGGTGTCTCGGGACACGGTGCAGAATTCGCAAGGCGGAAAGGTGGTCACACTGCAGTCTCAGAGTCCACAGGCAGGAGGGGAATGGGTGACTACCAGGCAGAGCAGGAGGCTTAGGCAGGCAGTACAGGAATCTCCTGTGGCTATTCCCCTGCAAAGCAAATATACCGTTTTGGATAATGTTAAGGGGAATGGCTTCTCGGGGATAACCACAGCAGCCAAATTCATAGCGCCATGATTAGCTCTGCTGCAGAGGGAGAGAGAAATAGGCATAGAAATGCTACAGTTATGTGGGATTCAAACATCAGGGGAATAGATAAGCATTTCTGTGGCCACAAATAAGAGTCCAGGATGGTGTGTCAGCTTCCTGGTGCTAGGGTGCTGCATGTTCTGGGGTGGTATGTTAAAATGCTAAGTGTTCCACTAATTACTACACTTCTGATGGCCAGTGCAAAATTTCTAGATTGTACAGCATGTAAAATTGTGGCCATTGCAGGTCATCTGTTGCAAATAGAAAAGGTGCATAACAAATTTGTCTCATGTCAATGATAATGAATTTGCAATGTATAGTCAACTGTTTACTGAGATTGCATTAGTACCTTTGTAAACATGAGCAAGTATGGAGTTATCAGACAAATACATCCAATACCACAGAACATTTAATAACAATGATTCACATTTTACAGATTTTACTTCAGTTCAAACTCTGCTGTTTCACAATTTTATTTATATCACTTTATTTCAAACTAGAATATAATATTTCAGCTCCCTATAAAATTTTTAGGCTTACTTTTCTTCTCTGCTTCTGCTTCCTTTGTTATCGCAGAATCATAGAAAAATCCGGAGATAACCTCAGCTGGCCTAACCTGCTGACTCCATGAAGGAGATAACTAATGACTGCTAGTTCCTTGCTCTTTCTCCGTAGCCGTGTAACATGCAGCCCTCAATATATTTATCCAAAGTTCTTTTAAATGCTCCTATCAAATCTGTTCCAACACACCTTGAGGCAATATATTCCAGGTTACAACAGCCAATGTAAAAAATGTTCCCTCATACAACTCTGGTTCAATTGTCAACTGTGTACAATTTGAATCCCTTGCTTAGTGACTATCCTGTTACTGGAAACAGTTTCTCCTTATTTACTCTACTGAAATGATTCATTGCTTTGACACATCTGTCAAATTTCATCTCTGTCATTTCTGTTCTCTTGAGAACTAAACTAATTTCTCCAGGCTCTCCAGGACCTGATGACCTTCCTTCTAGTACCATTCTAGTAATTTTTTCCTGCATTTTCTCCTAGATCTTCTGGTTTTCTCTTGATCACCTGAGCCAATGTGATGAGGAATTGCAGATGAAATTTAATTTAGATACATGCAAGGTATTGTATTTTGGTGAGTCAAACCAGGGCAGAATTTATTCAGTCAATGGCAGGGGCCTGGGAAGTGTTATGGAACAAAGAGATCTAGGGGCACAGGTTCATAGGCCCTTGAAAGTGAATCACAGGTAGACAGGGTGATGAAGAAGGCTCTCAACATGCTTGCTTTCATCGATCACAGCACTGAGTACAGAAGTGCCACATTTGGAGTACTCTGTGCATTTCTGGTTGCCCTACTGTAGAAAAGATATTACTAAACTGGAACAAGTACAGGAAAGATTTCCGAGGATGATCCCCGAACTGAAAAGTTTGAGTAATAAGGAGAGGCTGGATAGGCTGGGATTTTTCTCCTTGGAGCATAGGAAACTGAGGGGTGACCTTTACAGAGATCTATAAACTCATAACAGGCATAGATGAGGTTGATAGCTAACAGCCTTTCCCCATGATCGGGAAGGCTAAAACCAGAGGACATAGGTTTAAGGTAAGAGGGGAGAGATACCAAGGGGTATGAGGGACAATATTTTCACATAGGAGGTGATGAGTGTCTGGAACTGGCTGCCAGGGGTAGTGGCAGAGGTAAGTACAATGTTGTCAATTAAGAAACATTAGGACAGGTACATGGATGGGATAGGTATGGCAGGATATGAACACAATGCAGAGAAATGGGTCTAGATTAATTGTGAAAACTGGCTGGCAAGGACAAGTTGGGCTGAAGGGCCTGTTTCCATTCTGTAAACCACTATGGCTCTGTCTTGACATTCTTCCTAAAATGTGCTACCAAGCAGGGACATTACACTAACCTCTAAGGAACATCATTTGATCTGTATTTTCTTCCAGTTTGATAGTCATTCAATGCTACTCTGCCTTATTTTCTTTAACCATTTTAATGTGTGCACTGACACTGTTGTTTTAATCTCATGAACATTAATTTTTCTCATGCATCTATAACGATAGAACTTTGCTTACTTGTAGATTTGTATCCTCATCAGCTTTTCCAGCCACCTTTATTATTTGCTTGTCTCATATAGCTATCAATCTGAAACTGCTAACTTACTCTTACTCAAGCATTGTTGTTTACTGAACAACGTTTTTCACATAATGACTACTTCTGGATTATTGACCATTCCAATGTCCCTAGACCCGTACTCTATGCAGACGCACCATCTACCCCTCCAAAAAAATCCAAATTCAGCATGTTTAACTGACTTAAAAACCTCCCGTTACAAATTTGCTTTTACAGTTAATTCTATTCCAAATTGATATCAGCTGCAGAAGACGGAAGCTGAACTGATTTCTAAGCCTTGTTTTAAACAAGACATGTTTCATTAATTTAAGATAATAAAATGTGAGGCTGGATGAACACAGCAGGCCAATTAGCATCTCAGGAGCACAAAAGCTGACGTTTCCGGCCTGGACCCTTCATCAGAGAGGGGGATGGGAGAGGGAACTGGAATAAATAGGGAGAGAGGGGGAGGCGGACCGAAGATGGAGAGTAAAGAAGATAGGTGGAGAGAGTATGTGGGGGGGATAGGTCAGTCCAGGGAAGACGGACAGGTCAAGGAGGTGGGATGAGGTTAGTAGGTAGATGGGGGTGCGGCTTGGGGTGGGAGGAAGGGATGGGTGAGAGGAAGAACCGGTTAGGGAGGCAGAGACAGGTTGGACTGGTATTGGGCTGCAGTGGGTGGGGGGGAAGAGCTGGGCTGGTTGTGTGGTGCAGTGGGGGGAGGGGACGAACTGGGCTGGTTTAGGGATGCAGTAGGGGAAGGGGACATTTTGAAACTGGTGAAGTCCACATTGACACCATTAGTCTGCAGGGTTCCCAGGCGGAATATGAGTTGCTGTTCCTGCAATCTTCAGGTGGCATCATTGTGGCAGTGCAGGAGGCCCGCGATGGGCATGTCATCTAGAGAATGGGAAGGGGAGTGGAAATGGTTTGCGACTGGGAGGTGCAGTTCTTTGTTGCGAACTGAGCGGAGGTGTTCTGCAAAGCGGTCCCCAAGCCTCCGCTTGGTTTCCCCAATGTAGAGGAAGCCACACTGGGTACAGTGGATGCAGTATACCACATTGGCAGATGTGCAGGTGAACCTCTGCTTAATGTGGAATGCCATCTTGGGGCCTGGGATAGGGGTGAGGGAGGAGGTGTGGGGGCAAGTGTAGCATTTCCTGCGGTTGCAGGGGAAGGTGCCGGGTGTGGTGGGGTTGGAGGGCAGTGTGGAGCGAACAAGGGAGTCACAGAGAGAGTGGTCTCTCCGGAAAGCAGACAGGGGTGGGGATGGAAAAATGTCTTGGGTGGTGGGGTCAAATTGTAAATGGCGAAAGTGTCGGAGGATGATGCGTTGTATCCGGAGGTTGGTAGGGTGGTGTGTGAGAACGAGGGGGATCCTCTTAGGGCGGTTGTGGCGGGGACGGGGTGTGAGGGATGTATTGCGGGAAATACGGGAGACGCGGTACGGGAAATACGGGAGACGCGGTGCGGGAAATACGAGAGAACTTCCCCCCCAGTTCTTCAAGGACCGCAACTTTCCCCCCAAGTTCTTCAAGGACCGCAACTTTCCCCCCACAGTGATCGAGAACGCTCTTGACAAGTTCTTCAAGGACCGCAACTTTCCCCCCACAGTGATCGAGAACGCCCTTGACCGCGTCTCCCGTATTTCCCGCAACACATCCCTCACACCCCGCCCCCGCCACAACCGCCCTAAGAGGATTCCCCTCGTTCTCACACACCACCCTACCAACCTCCGGATACAACGCATCATCCTCCGACACTTTTGCCATTTACAATCTGACCCCACCACCCAAGACATTTTTCCATCCCCACCCCTGTCTGCTTTCCGGAGAGACCACTCTCTCCGTGACTCCCTTGTTCGCTCCACACTGCCCTCCAACCCCACCACACCCGGCACCTTCCCCTGCAACCGCAGGAAATGCTACACTTGCCCCCACACCTCCTCCCTCACCCCTATCCCAGGCCCCAAGATGACATTCCACATTAAGCAGAGGTTCACCTGCACATCTGCCAATGTGGTATACTGCATCCACTGTACCCGGTGTGGCTTCCTCTACATTGGGGAAACCAAGCGGAGGCTTGGGCACCGCTTTGCAGAACACCTCCGCTCAGTTCGCAACAAAGAACTGCACCTCCCAGTCGCAAACCATTTCCACTCCCCCTCCCATTCTCTAGATGACATGTCCATCATGGGCCTCCTGCACTGCCACAATGATGCCACCCGAAGTTTGCAGGAACAGCAACTCATATTCCGCCTGGGAACCCTGCAGCCTAATGGTGTCAATGTGGACTTCACCAGTTTCAAAATCTCCCCTTCCCCTACTGCATCCCTAAACCAGCCCAGTTCGGCCCCTCCCCCCACTGCACCACACAACCAGCCCAGCTCTTCCCCCCCACCCACTGCATCCCAATACCAGTCCAACCTGTCTCTGCCTCCCTAACCGGTTCTTCCTCTCACCCATCCTTTCCTCCCACCCCAAGCCGCACCCCCATCTACCTACTAACCTCATCCCACCTCCTTGACCTGTCCGTCTTCCCTGGACTGACCTATCCCCTCCCTACCTCCACACCTATACTCTCTCCACCTATCATCTTTACTCTCCATCTTCGGTCCGCCTCCCCCTCTCTCCCTATTTATTCCAGTTCCCTCTCCCAGTCCCCTCTCTGATGAAGAGTCCAGGCCGGAAACGTCAGCTTTTGTGCTCCTGAGATGCTGCTTGGCCTGCTGTGTTCATCCAGCCTCACATTTTATTATCTTGGAATTCTCCAGCATCTGCAGTTCCTTGTTATCTATGTTTCATTAATTTGGCACTTTTAAAAGTAACCATTCCCAGAAGGTTTATATTGTGACACTACTGTGAGCTAAATAGTACAACACAATACAGTGACACTTCATTAGACAACAGGCTCATAGCTTGATATCCCACCTCTCAGACACTCTGCTTTCTAACAGCCATAACTTAGACAAGAGTGGTTCTGCCTTCGGATTGTTTCATACTTGTCAAAATGGGCTTTTCTTTAATGCAACCACAATTGAATTGAGTGATCTGAGGCATACATGTTATCAAGTTATCACTGTGTGTATCCAAAGCAATATGTAACTATGTCATTTAAAAATGAGTTTCTGAGGGCTAATGAAAGACCAGTGATGACATTGAAGGTTAGAGCCGTCTCCAGTGTGTCTGTCCGTAGCCAACTAAAAATGATATGTGCAGGAAATAGCTGTGATTTATTAATTCTCTTGGTCAACAGCATGAATTGCATGTCCCTAGAAATGTATGTCAACTACTGAGCACCGCATCACGAGAATAACTAATGACCTTGACAGACATGGAAAGCTGACATTATCAAATCAACTGTGTTATATACTTTCCACAGACTTTCTCCAAACCTATCAACAACTCACCAAGGCTCCTTCAAAAGCATCTTTCAGATTTGTAATATTCACCATCCAGAACGATGACATTAGCTGGTGCATGAGAAACACTAACACTTTCAATTTTCAGTTAAAGTCACACAACATCATGACTTGGAAATACATTACTCGTGCTTATTCAGTGTTATACCAAGATTCAGAGACCTCATCTGTAGTCTGCATCTTATGTAGCCTCAATTTCACTAGTTTGCAATGGTTCAGGTCTAAAATAACTCTCCATCACCTTCCAAAGGGCAACTATGGATGGGCAGTAAATGTAGGTGTGGCTCACACTACCCAAGTGCCAAAAATATGTTGGTATTTAACTATTACATCCTTAGAGTTGGGGCCCTAGGGGTATTGGGAATGTGGAACATTCAATCATCATTTGCTCATCATGAACTTGTTCTACTGGTATTACTTTCAATTTTGCAAGACAAACACCAACAAAACAAATCTCCAATGTCTTTGAATGATACTCAATTAAAACATAAATAGTATTCTGTAAGGTGTATACTAGTCACAGTCCATTTCATCCTTTACAACTGATCAAATTTTGGCAAGCAATGAATGTAGAAATTATTAAAATTGCATCAACTGTTCAGCCTCTATTTTCCATGTATATGAGTCTGTGCCTGTTCCATATTTTCGCATTTAAGTACTTAATCAGCTCCCAGCTGTACTCTCAAATTTAATTTTGTGTGCAAAATCAGCCCATTCTGCAACTGCAAGAGCCATTTCTAACTTAAGATATTTATGATATTGGCATTAATTTAAAACTAGAATATGATGCAGTCAGTTCAAAATCAGGCTAATCTCATTTCAGTGGACTGCCAAGCTGCTATTAGTGTCTGCAACCACCATTAAACTGCAGTAAAATATAATGTCACCCCTTCAAGTAAATGTCTACTCTGTAAAATATAATTCATTTCTTGAATACAAACCAAAGTGTTGTTGCACTTCCATAAAGCACCGCTCACACTTTGAATTAAACCATGTGCAGTGGATTCATTGTGTATTGGGTGATCTATACTCCCAAAAGCAAGAATACACAATAGAAGATGTGCAATTGTATCAGTTCTGACTCCATTTGCACACTCTGACACCATCTCTGGCGATGCAAGGCTGGAAGTAGATAATACAAGAAAATGTGACCGTGCATTAACATTGATAAATAAGTTGAACCATAAGCCAAACATATTGCCTAATGGTAGCAAATTGACAGGGCTTGCAAATTTACTAACGTTCAATTCTAATGTTCAAATCTATCTCCAAGGCTTAAACATACTTGTACAGTGATTAAAAAGCTTGGAGAACATTCAGATATCAAACAGTGTGTGATTGCCACAGAAATAGAATCATATGTAAGGCTGATCTACTTCTTATAGCGAAATTCAATTTGAATTTTAAGGTCAACACAGGTACAATGCTTTTCCTGCAGTTATGGAACTTGGTGAATTCTAAGAAGTGTGCAAATAATAAACCAAATCGAAGGATAAAATTTATGACTACAGGAGGGAATTAATGGTTTGTCCTCACTACCATTAGTCCCACTTTATCAATTTCTAATTTGGCAATTAAGTTACAGATGATAAATTGAATGGAACCCATTTGGATCTTTGCACCACTGTTGTCACAGCATCCTGTTTGTAATCTGTAGGGAGCCTAATTTCCTGGATCGCACAAACATTGGAATTACTCCAAACTTTATGCTTGCTTCAATGTTATTCTTCCTGACAAAAACTAATAGCCCACATTTCCTGTGGAGGTGAATTGTCGATGTTGGAACCAAAGTTAAAACTGCACTTCACACTCGTATGTTATCTTCTGCATCTGCAACAGTACGTCCAAAGGCATTGCTCAAAAGCCCACGTAGATTCTGTTGGAAGCTCTAAGTATAATGAACAGTGACCACCAATCCTTCACTGCTAATCACAAATTCTAAGCCAATGTAATCACGTTGTAATGTACACAATGTAACCACTTCACACTTTTCTAGATTGAATTCCATCTGCCACTTCTTTGCCCAGCTCTGCATCCTGTCAATATCTTGTTGCAACTTACAACAGCCCTCCACACTATCCACAACTCCACCAACTTTCATGTCATTGGCAAATTTACTAACCCACCCTTCCACTCCCTCATCCAAGTCATTTATAAAGATCACAGAGCAGAGGTCCCCAAACAGATCCCTGCGAACACCTCTGGTCACTAAGCTCCAGGCTGAATACTTTCCACCTACTACCACCCTCTGTCTTCTATTGGACCACAAATTCTGTATCCAGACAGCAAAATTTCCCTGAATCCCATGCCTCCTCACTTTCTGAATGAGCCTATCATGGGGAAACCTTATCAAATGTCTTGCTAAAAGTCATATACACCACATCCACTGCTCTATCTTCATCAGTGTGTTTTGTCTCATCCTCAAAGAATTCAATAAGGCTTCTGAGGCATGACTTGCCCTCACAAAGCCATGTTGACCATTTATAATCAAACTGTGCTTTTCCAAATAATAAAAAAAAGCTGTTTCTCAGAATCCCCTCCAATAATTTGCCCAGAAATATTATTATAGAAATAAGACTGACTGGCCTGTAATTCCCAGGATTATCCCTATTCCCTTTCTCGAAAAAAGGGAATAACATTTGCCACCTTCCAATCATCTGGTACTAGTCCCATGGACAGGGAGGATGCAAACAGCATCACCAAAGGTGCAGTAATCTCTTCTCTCACTTCCCATAGAAACCTTGGGTATATCCTGTTTGGACCAGGGGACTTAACTATCCTCAGGTTTTTCAAAATTCCCAGCATATCCTCCTTCCTAACGTGAACTAGTTAGAGCATATCTGCCTGTTTCACACTGTCCTCACAAATGTCAAGGTCCCTCTCACTGGTGGATACTGAAGCAAAGTATTTATTAAGGACCTCCCCTACCTCTGACTCCACGCACAAGTTCCCTCCACTATCCCTGATCAGTCCTATCCCTACTCTGGCCATCCTCTTGTTCCTGACATAGGTATAGAGCATATTGGGGTTTTCCTTATTCCTACACAACAAGGTTTTTTCATGCCCCCTTCTAGCCTTCCCAAGCCCATTCTTCAGTTCCTTCCTGGATACCTTGTAGTCCTCTAGAGTCCTGTCTGATCCATGCTTCCTCAACCTTAAGTAAGTTTCCTTCTTCCTCTTGGCTAGATGTTCCTGATGTCTTGTCATCCAAGGTTCCTTCACCTTACCATCCTTTCCTTGCCTCAGTGGGACAAACCTATCCAGTAATTGTGGCAACTGCTCTCTAAATAACCTCCACATTTCTGTCATGCATTTCTGGGAGAACTTCTAATCCCAATTTATGCTCCACAGTTCTTGCCCAACTGCATTGTAATTCCCCCTGTCCCAATTAAATACTTTTCCATACTGCCTGCTGCTATCCCTCTCCATGGCCATAGTAAAGGTCAGGGAGTTATGAACAATATCTCCGAAATGCTCTCCCACCAAGAGATCTGACACGAGGCCTGGTTTGTTGCCAAGCACCAAATCCAATATGGCTTCCCCGCTAGTCAACCTATCTACATAGTGGGCCAGAAATCCTTCCTGGACTCACCTGCTCCATCCAAACTATTTGCACTTAGGAGATTCTATTTGATATTAGGGAAGTTGAAGTCATCCATGACAACAACCCTATTACTTTCCAAAATCTGCCTCCCTTTCTGTTCCTCAGTGTTTCTGTTGCTATTGGGGTGGTCTACACAAAACTCCCAGTATAGTGACTGCTCCTTTCCTGTTTCTGACTTCCACCGATACTGACTCAGCAGACAAACCCTCCTCAACAACCTCCCTTTCTGCAGCTGTGATACCATCCCTGATTAGCAATGCCACTCCCCTACCTCTTTTACCCTTCTCCCTATTTCTTATGAAACATCTATACCACGGAATATCCAACAACCATTCCTGCCCTGGTAATGGCCACAATGTCGTAGCTCCAAGTACTGATCCGTGCTCTAAGTTGGTCATCCTTATTCATGATACTGCTTGCATTTAAATAGACACACTTCAATCCTTTGCACTGACTGCAACTTTGTCCCGTCCACTGTCTATGCTTCCTCACAGATTCTCTGCATGATCTCACTGCCTGTAAACCAGCTACACCTTCCTCCGATCTGTAGCTCTGGCTGCCATTCCCCTGCCAAACTAGTTTAAACCTTAGTTAAGGTAAACCTAATGTGATAGCATTTCTACCTGTTGAACCCAATACATTAGTTTAAAAGATCAAGAAAAAAGGGTAAGTTTCATCCAGTCAAGGTTACTTTTGTGTCAATTTAAAAAATTGTATTTTTGATAATCTTTTGTGTCAATTTATAAAATTGTACTCAAAAAAATTGAAGCCACTGCCGGACGTCATACTCCATATCAAATTAATGAGCTTTGTGAATTTTCACTATTTGCACTCGAATACGGGCCTTCAAAGAGATTCTTAATGTTAATGTTTGGGGAGACATAAAGAAACTTTCTAAGTGTTAAAAAAGGCATTTGTTTACTGGAAACTGACTTGTGTAAACAACAGATTTTACTAAATGGCCTGTATAGTTTCTTCAAGTTACTTGAAGTTATTTGTAACCTGGTTAATCACAGTTGATGTACTAGACACTTGATAAACATGTTTTTTGTGATTACCTAATTTTTAGTTGTATTTATAAAATTATATCAAATTATGACATTTAACTATATTGAGTGATAACTTTCAATGTGAAAAAAATCAAATCAACTATTATGTTTCAAAAAGTGTCCACGTGTGCTGGTAATCTAAATGAAATTGAAGACAATCTTGAACAAAATGTTCAATTTTGAAAATTAGTGGAATTTTAGCACAGTTGTCTCCTATGGTTGATGATTACCCAAAACAGAAACATAATCATGGTGACCTTATTAGGATGACATTAATTAAATATTCCAAGGAAGACATTCCAGAATGAAATAAAACAAAAAACTGTGGATGCTAGGGATATTCCAGAACTTTCTTAGGAGGTTTCTGTTCTCCTACTTATTTAGAAAAGCTTTCAAAGTCAGAATTATTTTATCAATAGTCTTTACCTGCTATCAAGTTGCTAAATCTCAAATGGAAGCCCACTGTTGCATCAGAAGCTGCTGAATAAAATAGATGTTTTATCGCAACACATTTACATAACAGGATTTATATAATCTTAAACTTGACAGAACCTCATTTTCTGTTGCTTAAATTGGATCAGCTCACACTGAAGAGAGACAACATATTCCCTGGGAAGGTATTTTAGCAGTCGACAACAAGTTTAATTATTATCATGGAAAAACAAAATTAAAATACATGCTTTGTTGTCTATAGCTCTAATTTTAAATTAGAAGAGACAAGGGTGAGCAGAACTCTCAATCACAAACTTAACAGCATTACATGAACAGCTGCACTTTTTTCAGCTATTGTTTTGAACTTATACCCAATTGAAGACTGAACAAGAGAGAAACTCACAACAAATGAAAGTATACTGTCTCTCTCACAGACAAGGCCCATTATCATTGTTAGTCCATGGCATTAATCAACTGCAAGATTCCCTGAAAATAGGGAATGAACTCAGGATCAGACGGTGAAGAAATGGTCTCTGAAATAAGTCATCAACTTAGCAAAATATTTTGTTGCATCGTATTTGAATTTGAGATTGTCTCTGAGGACAAATCAAATCAAATTTGAAGTTAGCTTCTTGAAAGGGCTATAGTTTTATGGAGTAGTGCACTTCCATAATAACTCAGCTGTTGACTACTGTATCAATGATTGTGCCTGACTTTCATCTGTCATTGTGTGTCCCGATGCGCGCAGCACTCAAGGTCAGAGGTGGAGAAGCTGGCCAGCCAATTACCCAACAGCAATTGTAATGGTGCCAGCTAATGACACGACAGGGATGGGCAAGAGATAGCCAGCACTAATATTACTTCACAGGCATCTGCACAAGAATCCACTTCTTACCTTCAGCATCATGTGTATAAGCTGTTTGCAAGAAGCTCATAATCTCTAAATCACCTGGCATTTATACAACAATATTTCATGACAAAATCAAGAGGCTGTGCAGGGGCTTCATTCTGGCTGTGATGTTGTTTGCAGTAAGAGTGCTACAGAGCCTGTCTAGTAGGTCACTCTCTCACTCTTGCCCTGCCTTCTGTGGCCTTTGACCCACCTTGCTAATTACCCTTGAGTAGCTATCATTCACCTGAAAGCTTATCCCTGCCACAACTGGTCAGTTCCCATGCCACACGGGAACTGCACCTGATTACCCTTGATCTACCCTGTCATTTTGAAACTTCCTCTATTGTCCTTAACCTGCCCTCTGTTGCCCACAATTCTCAGAACCTCACTGTTAATCTTCCCAGTAATGAACAAATTGATCTCTCTACAATGATGCCTGTTATACTATCTGTACATTCTGGCCTTCCCTGCGAGGTCAGTCTGTCCTTTGTCACGTATAAGCCTTCATTGGGCTGCCTCCCTCCCTATCTCTGACAGGCAGTCATCTTTTCTTTTTGACACTGCCACCACCAGATCTCAATCTAACAATATCTCCTCTCCCCAAGACCAATAAAGCTACCCATGCAAGAAGGCAGTTCCAATACAATCCAGATCTACCTGGAAGACTGCCAAGGCTGCAGCAAAACTTCTTTAGCTAGCCAGGAATCTGAAGTCACATGTTTCTCATATGCTGCATTAATGACCATGCATTACATGTAAATTTGTTAAAAATAGTTTTCAACCTCATATTGTTGTGAAGCACGATCTGCTATCAATACACCACAGACTGAAACAGTTTTCATCCCTCCATCATAGGATGAAGTTTGACCCCAACATTGTTAAATTTCCCTGCCCATTTCCTCTCTTGCTCCTGGGCTTCACAAGATTTCATCACTTGTTTCTTTCACAACCTAATTCCTTACACAATATCTCAACAAGAGGAAAAAGATGCTGGTTGGAGTCGTTAATAGATCTCCTATAGCTATATGGTGGACAGAGAATAAATGTAGAGATAATAATGGGAAGTAAAATAACATTAATCATTGGTGATTTGAATAAAAAATGTAGAAAATTGCGAGAGTTGGAGATACTTGTGCAGGAACACAGAAAGCAAGCACACAGGTGCAGCATGTAGTCAGGAAGGTTAATGGAATGTTCACCCTCATTTTCAGGGCTTCAGAGTATCAGAATAAGAAAGTCTTACTGCAACTATTCAAGGTGCTAGTGTGACCACATTTGGAGTACTGTGAGCAATTTTTGTCCCTTTATTTAAGGAAAGATCATTTCATTTGAGGCAGTTCAGAGAAGGTTCACGAGGATGATCCATTATATGGAGGGATTAGGAGTAAAGGCTAAATTGGTTGGGACTCTACTCACTGGAATTTAGAAGGAAAAGAGATGATCCTAATGAAATATGAAAGATTCTTAAGAGGCTTGTCAGAGTAAATGCTGAGGGGATGTTTCCCTTTATGGGCTAGTCTACACCTCTCAAAATACAGGGGTGCAAATTAAAGACTGAGATGAGAAGGAATTTCTTCTTTTGGAAGGTTGAAAGTCTTTGAAATTCACTTCCACAGAGATCTGGGGTGGGGGGGAGGGGGGATGGTGGTGTGGGCAGAGTGCTTGTGTATATTTATGGCTGAGATAGATAGATTCTTGCTCAGCAGGGGGATCAAGGCTTACAGGATAAATGCAAGAAAGTGGACGTGACAGATCTGCTATGAGCCGATTGAATGATAGGACAGGCTTGAGGGACAAAACTTCTGTTCCTATACCTTATAGTTGTATATATGTAGATTGGGCAAATCAAATTGGCAGAGGTAACCATCAGGAACAATTCATAGAGTGCATTCAAAACAGTTTCTCGGAACAATATGTTGTGGATCCAACCAAGAATCAGGCTATTTTGGATATCATGTATAATGAGGCAGGTTTGATAAACCATCTCAGAGCAAAAGATCCAGTAAGAAACATTGGTCATAGCATGTAAAATTTGGCATTCAGTTTTAAAGGGAGAAAATTGGGTAAGAAACAATCTTGCATGCATGTAAGGGAAATTAGAAAAAAAAGCGCAAAAATAGATGGAGAGCACTGGGAAAAGAGTTTAGCAGCAATGCCGATTGAGAAGCAATGACATATGTTGAAGAAAACACTTTATGGCTTACAACAAAGATATATCCCAGTGAGAACAGAAGATTCCAGGAAGGGGTTGAGCCAATTATTGTTAACCAGGGCAGTCACAATCCAACAGTATTGAATTGAATGAGAAAGAACATACAATGTGGTAAAGATTAGTGGTGGGGCAGAGGATTTAGAATGTTTAAAAGTTAACAATAGAAGACCACCACCTACTTAGTCCCCTGACATTAATATCCAGACAAATGAGCACACATGATAGTACCAATCAATAGTAGGAGTAGGCCATTTGGCTTTTCAAGCCTTCTCGACTATTCGGTAAGTTCATTGCTAATCCTTTTTCGAAACTCCACACTCCCATCTTTGCCCAATGGCATTTGATTCCCTTGCCTAACAAGAATTTATCCAGATTCTCCTTAAAAAATATAGATTACACCACCTCCACCATCTTCAGAGGTAGCGACTTCTGAATTCGCACAATCCACTGAGCGATAAATAACTTCTTACTTTCTTCCTCACCTGCGTGACCCCTTAATTTTACAAGTGTCCATCAGGACAGACCGTGGGCTAACCTTCCCAACTGGTTTGAGGACAGCCAGCCTCTGAAGGATGTCTCTCCAGGGGAGGGGAGGCGATGGCCTATTTATACTATCTCTGGGCAGTTAATCCGGAGACCCCAGATAACATGCTGGGGATCCCAGTTCAAATTCCGCCATGGCAGATGGTAGAATTTGAATTCAATTACTATCTGCAATTAAGAATGTAATGATGACCAGGAATCTATTGTCAGGAGAACCCATCTGGTTCACTCATGTCCTTTAGGGAAGGAAACTGCCATCCTTACCTGGTCTGGCCTACATGTGACTCCAGACCCTCAGCAACGTGGTTGACTCTGAACTGCCCTCTGGGCAATTAAGGTTCAGCAATAAATGTTACCTAGCCAGCAATGCCCTCATCCCATGAATGAATAAAGGAAAAAAACCTACAACAAAGGATATTAAAGGCCTGAAGAGCATTCAATGGAGATTTATTTGAACGATACCAGGAACAGAAGATTTTAGACACAAGGAAAGGTTTGAGAGATTGGGCTTATTCTCCTCGGAGTAGACAAGGTTAAGAGGTAACCTTACTGAGGTGTTCAAATTACGAACAAGTTTGACAGGTTAAAGAAGGGTATTCTGTTTCCACTAGTTGGTATGCCTGTAGCTACTAGGGGATCACAAGTTGAAGATTGTTGGTAAGCGATCGAGGGTTGAGAAGCTAACATAAGAGCATAAGAACTAGGAGCAGGAGTAGGCCATCTGGCCCCTCGAGCCTGCCCTGCCATTTAATAAGATCATGGCTAATCTTTTTGAGGCTCAGCTCCACTTAATTCCTTCACTGTTCAAAAATTTATCTAGCCTTGTCTTAAACACATTCAGCGAGGTAGCTTCAACCGCTTCATTGGGCAGGGAATCCCACAGATTCACAATCCTTTGGGTGATGAATTTCCACCTGACCTCAGTCCTACATCTGCTTCCCTTTATTGTGAGGCTATGCCCCCTAGTCCTAGTTTCACCTGCTTGCAGGAACAACCTCCCTGCCTCCACCTTATCTATTCCCTTCATAATCTTATATGTTTCTATAAGGTCTCCCTCATTCTTCTGAATTCCAATGAGTATAATCCCAGCCTGCTCAATCTTTCCTCATAACCCAACCCTCTCAACTCTGGAAACAACCAAGTGAATCTCCTCTGCACCCCCTCCAGTGTTAGTATATCCCTTCTCAAGTAAGGAGACCAAAACTGCACACAGTACTCCAGGTGTGGCCGCACCAGGACCCTGTACAGCTTCAGCATAGCCTCCCTGTTTTTAAACTCTACCCCTCTAGCAACAACAGACAAAATTCCATTTGTCTTTTTAATTACCTGCTGCACCTGCAATCCTACTTTTAGCAATCTTGCAGAAGGACACCCAAGTTCCTCTGCACAGCAGTGTGCTGCTTTTTTTTACCATTTAAAACAGTCCATTTTGCTGCTATTTCTGAAAAAATAGCTGACCTCACAATGATCAACATTGTACTTCATCTGCCAGACCTTTGCCCACTCACTATCGACACTATATCCCTCTGTAGACTTTCAGGGTCTTCTGCACACTTTGCTCTACCACTCAGCTTAGTGTCATCTGCAAATTTTGACGCACCACACTTAGTCCCCAACTCCAAATCATCTATATAAATAGTAAACAATTGCAATCCCAACACTGACCCCTAAGGCACACCACAAGCTACTGACAGCCAATTAGAAAAACACCCATTTACTCCTACTAACAAAGTGTGGAGCTGGATGAACACAGCAGGCCAAGCAGCATCTCAGGAGCACAAAAGCTGACATTTCGGGCCTAGATCTTTCATCAGAGAGGGGGATGGGGAGAGGGAACTGGAATAAATAGGGAGAGGGGGGGAGGTGGACCGAAGATGGAGAGAAAACAAGATAGGTGGAGAGGAGAGTATAGGTGAGGAGGTAGGGAGGGGATAGGTCAGCCCAGGGAAGATGGACAGGTCAATGAGGCGGGATGAGGTGGTAGGTAGAAAATGGAGGTGCGGCTTGAGGTGGGAGGAAGGGATGGGTGAGAGGAAGAACAGGTTAGGTAAGAACCTGTCCATCTTCCCTGGACTGACCTATCCCCTCCCTATCTCCTCACCTATACTCTACTCTCCATCTACCTTGTTTTCTCGCCATCTTCGGTCCACCTCCCCCCCTCTCCCTATTTATTCCAGTTCCCTCTCCCCATCCCCCTCTCTGATGAAGTGTCTAGGCCTGAAACGTCAGCTTTTGTGCTCCTGAGATGCTGCTGGGCCTGCTGTGTTCATCCAGCTCCACACTTTGTTATCTTGGATTCTACAGCATCTGCAGTTCCCATTATCGCATTTACTCCTACTCTTTGTTTTCTACTCGTCAACTAATCCATGCCAGTACATTACCTGTGACGCCGTGCAACTTTATCTTATGTTGCAGCCTTTGGTGTGGCATCTTGTCAAATGCCTGCTGGAAATCCAGATATACTACATCCATAGTTCCCCATTGTCCACCATGCAAGTAATGTCCTCAAAGGATTCCATCAAATTAGTTTAACATGACATACCCTTCATGAACCCATGCTGGGTGTTCCCAGTGGGAGAATTTAGATCCAGATGCCTTGCTATTACTTCCTTATTGATAGATTCAAGCATTTTCCCCACTACCGAAGTTAAGCTAACTGGCCTATAGTTACCTGCTTTTTGTCTACTTCCTTTTTTAAACAGTGGCGTCACATTGGCTGTTTCCAATCTGTGGGAATCACCCCAGAGTCGAGTGAATTTTGTTACATAATTACTAGTGCATTTGCTATTTCCCCCATCTCCTCTTTTAGTACCCTGGGATGCATTTCATCAATGCCAGGAGACTTGTCTACCGTTAGCCCCCATTAGCTTGCCCAGTACTGCCTCCTTAGGAGGAGTAATTTCTATACACACAGAGTTATTAGGATTTGGAATGTGCTGCCTAGGAGAGTGGCAGAGGTACATTCCATATGAGATTTCAAAAGCGGTTAGTTATGTATTTGTAAATCATGAATTTAGAGGACTACAGACATAGGGCTGGAGTGTGGGACTAGCTAGGTAGCTCTTTTGGGAGCCAGCACAGATATGATGGGTCAAATGGCCTCCTTCTGTACTGAAAAATTCTATGATTTAATGACAATGAACCTTCAATTTTTAGATTGGTTCCATGGACCTGCAGGACTGACCAAGGCCTAATAATCCCTGAAGTGCAAGGACACTGATCTCTAGGTTCTGGTTGGACCAAGCACTTGATTGTTTGTGGACATCTCCTTGGACTGGAAGCAGCTGAGCCTCTTGACTGAGTGATGTGGTACCACCTGATTGGCCATAGACCCCCTTCAATTCACTAAGGACTTTCAGGTCCAGCCACCTGTTTGAAGCAGATACAATGTGCTTTCTGGGTAAGCTGCTGGCATCTGCTGTGACATTAGTATAGTACAGTGCTGTACTCCAACACGTCCATCCTCTTGATTATTCAATGCTCTGAACAATGACAAATTGCTTGCCTCTCCCTCCACAGCAATGCCAGCCAGAAGTACTAGCAGCCTGTCACTTAAGGCTGAAGAGCCTACATGCTAAAAAGCAATGAAAAATAGAAAAGCTGTGAGCCTTAAATCAGCAGCAAGTGAGTGAACATTGAGAATGTAAAATAAAAAGCTATTAGATGCATCTAATGTAGATGCGTATATTCTTATGAACAAAGTAAAAGCAGGCAAGGTATAAATGTCCCTGAGCTCCAACATGAAGTCCTGAGGTGGAAGTGGTCCAAGTTGGCTAGAAAGCAGCTGTAATGAGGCAGTGAAGGTGGTGGTTAGGCTATGGCCATTTGTGTGGCAGAAAGATGGAAGAGGCCACTGTCCACAAAATATGTCGGGAAAAGGTGGTGACAGTGGAGTTCAATTAAAGCAAGCTATGAGCCAGGTAATTGTATACAATTGGCATCGTCTAGCTTTTCAGAGAAAGATGCGAGAATGAGGACCAACGGAGAAATGAGATGACATTAGCCGTTGATGAGATACAATAACATAGAAAGAAGTCAAAAAGTGCCTTTCACTCAATATCAATGTACTCATTGTTAAAATATTCATCTTTGATTCTACAACCTCACTTTTTTATTTCTTTAGTCTTCTTCTGACCTACGACCTTTCAGTTATCTCTGCACGTCTCATTCCTGTTTTTAGTGACTTCTCCATTAGTGCTCATTTTCCTGGCTGCCTGAGTCTTACACCTGGGAAGTCCTTCCTAATACTTTCTATCTCATTTATCTAATTTAATCTCCCTTAAATCTTACCTCTTGAACCAAACATTTAGCCTGCAAGCCTAATATCTCCTTATGTGAGAAGGCCAGTGATGGGGATGACAAAAACAGTGTACAAAGGGATACAGATACATCAAGTGAGAGGGCAAAAATAAGGCAGGTGGAATATAAAGAGGGAAAATGTAAGGTTATGCACTTGGTTAATGCACTGAATATTATTTAAAGGAGAAAGATTGTAGAACGCTGCAGCACAGAGAGATCTGGAAGTCCCCATCCATGACTCACAGAAAGCTAGTACCCAAGTTCAGCAGGTAATAGAGAAGGAAATTGGAAAGTTGGACTTTAAGTCAAAGGGAATGTAATTATCTAAGGAACATAGGAACATGAGTGGGCTGCTCAGCCTGTTGCATGGGTGCTGCCATTCAATATGATCATGCCTGATTGGCCATGTCAATGTGTTTTCAAAACCCTTCTCCATTACCCTCTATGCCACTGGTGATCGAAAATCTATCAATCTGTACCTTTAAACATACACAAGGCTGAGCTATTACAGCAATCGGTGATACAGAATTCAAAGGTTCACAACTTTCAAATAAATGTATCCCTTCTCATCCTGGCACCAACTCTCTGACACCTCCTCCAATCGCCTCGTCAACCACGTCCCCACCCTTGAACATCAAACCATCATCTCTCAAATCATTCATAACATCATCACCTGAGGTGAACTCCAACCCACAGCCTCCGACCTCATTGTTCCACAATCCAACACTGCCCATTTCCACCCCTTTCCCAAAATCCACAAACCTCACTGCTCCAGCTGGCCCATTGTCTCTGCTTGCTCCTGCGCCATGGAACTCATCTTTACTTAGCTTGACTCTGTCTTTTCACCCCTAGTACAGAACCTGCCAACTTACATTTGGGACACTGTCCATGCCCTTTGCCTCCTCCAGGACTTCCAGTTCCCTGGCCCCCTGCGCGTCTGAAGAAGAGCCCCGACCCAAAACACCAGCTTTCCTGTTCCTCTGATGCTGCCTGGTCTGCTGTGTTCCCCAGCGCTACACTGTGTTACCTCATCCTTCTCATCCCCATTGTTTGAAGCAGCACTCCTGCCTCTAGACTCACCAAACAGAGGAAACATCTTTCCTGCATCTATCCTGTAGGAAAACGGTATTGACATTAGGGGCAGTCCAGAGAAGATTCTCTAGATTAATCCAGGATTTTGAGGGATTTCATATGAAGGAAGTTGAGTAGATTGGGTTTGTATTCATTATAGTTTAGAAGGATATGAGGAGGCCTTATTGAAGTATATGAGATTCTTCAGAAACTTGATGGGGTAGATGCCAAGAGATTGTTTCCACTTGTGCGAGAGTCTAGGACTAACAGGCAGAAAATATAGAAGCCTGAACACACACACAAACAGGTTCAGGAAAAGCTTTTATCTGACTGTTGAATGGACTCTAGCTTCAAATAAGGTAACCTATATGCCTCTAAATCAATTTGATCTTTACATCCTTTGCTTGCTGTGATTTGCCTGTACTGCTTATAAACAAAGCTTTTCACTGTATTTTGGTGCATGTGATGATAAAATCAATCAACCGATAATCTCAATGTAAGTAACTCATTTAAAACAGAAATTAAGTGAATTTTTCTTTTCTCTCAGAGGTTAGTGAGTCTGCAGAATTCTTCGCCAGAAATGGTTATTGAGCCT
Organism: Stegostoma tigrinum; assembly: GCF_030684315.1. NCBI lineage: Eukaryota > Metazoa > Chordata > Chondrichthyes > Orectolobiformes > Stegostomatidae > Stegostoma > Stegostoma tigrinum. The sequence goes on along the minus strand of NC_081364.1, from coordinate 40,548,261 downwards.
GAGCAGTTAAGTATATTCAAAACTGCTAACTAATCAATAAGAATATCAAGGGTTAAGGGGATAAAGCAGAAAAATGATGAAAGAAGCAAGAGATAAGTCATGATCTCATTGAATAATGGAGCAGACTCTATGGGCTAAGTAGCCTCCTTCTGTTTCCATGTCTTATCTTCAGTATGTGTTGTATTTTGAGGAATTCAGAAGTGAGTGAATGGACCATTACAATGGGGATGGGAGATTATCGAAGGCGAACAATGTGAAAATGAACCTACCTCAGCAGTAACGGACTAATGCCATTGGGATAGAATAATGACAGATAGATTTATAATATAGCCATAACCTGGAATCTGAGGCTGTTTCCTGCCCAGTGTTCGAGTTAAGGACATCTCCTTGTGACTGGAGAGGAATTTAAAGAGTCGGAGGAGGTTCCAATTGTCCCTTCCTCACAGAAAGCACAGTTGTGGTGTAACTAGAAATGGAGTTCTGTTGTGGGTGTTTGAGGAACTAGCATCTAAGTTAAAATGTAAAATATCACAGATAATAATCTATGGGTTGTTACCTGAGTCAAGTGCATTTCAACATAGGACTAAACAGATTTCTTGGTCAAATGTGTAGGTGGTACAGAAGACAGGCATTTCAGTTCATGGGCCATTTGCACAAGTACTGTGAAAAGAGGGAGTTATTCCAAAGGGGTGAGTGTCATTTAAACTGGAATGGGTCAAGTTCCCATTGAACTGAATATTTCAGGGCAGTAGATAGAGCTTTAAACTAATAAGGGTCATGTGGAAGAATTCAATAAAAAGCATACTTCAACAACTTTAGAAGAAGTAAAAGAAACGTCAAGGCTATAGAGCAGGGCAACAATTTGGGTCATAAACAAGCGCAGAGAAACAGGAAGGTAAGAGATCTTAATGAAGGTAAAAGCTACTAAGTTAATAATGCAGTCAGAATTCATGGAGTGGATCTAATAACCATTTTGGAGATGCAGTTGCAGTGTGAACAATGATGGGAATCACACATTTCCAGATAGTTCAAGTGGTTCTTTAACATTCCAGAATATTCTATCGTCTAAGTAGCAGACTCATGTAAATGAATATAAAAGCAGAAACCTCTGGAGAACTTCAGCAGATTGAGCAACATCCATGGAGAGAAAGCAGAGTCCAGTTTTAAGCCCAGTAAGCCTTCTTCAGAACTCCAGCAATTTTGGTTTTTATTTCAGATGTTCAGCACCGGCAGTTCTTAGTTTCTTGTTTCATGTAAATGAATATTGTTCTCTTAAATAAAGAAATTAGAAACATAGGAACAGAAAGAGGCCGTTCAGCTCCTCAAGCCTGATCTGTTATTCAGTAAGATCATGTATGATCTGTGGCCTACCTCCTTATGCCTTGGAGCCATATCCCACTCTTTGCCTACCACACATTTAAATCTAACTCTGAATTAGCATTGACCACCATTTGAGTAAGAATTTAAACCCTGTGGAAGTGCTTTGTAACATCTCTCCTGAATGGCCTGATTCTTAGACAATGTGATAACTGAAAGAACTGTGGATGCTGTACATCAGGAACAAAGACCAAGTCATTGGAAAAGGTCAGCAGGTCTGGCAGCAGCTGTGAAGGAAAAAACAGTTAACATTTCGGGTCTGGTGACCCTTCCTCAGAGCTGATGCATCAGTTCTAAGTAAGGATCAGTTCTGAGGAAGGGTCACCAAACCCGAAACGTTAACACTTTTTTTTTTCCTTCACAGATGCTGCCAGACCCACTGACCTTTTCCAACAACTTTGCTTTTTTCTTAGACAATGTACCCTAATTCTTGAATCTTCAATCTGTGGAAATAGTTCATCTTTATCTACCCTGTCTTTCCCTGTTAATATCCTGAAGATCTCGATTCGACCACCCCTTGACTTTTAACTTCCAATGAAAAAAAAGACCAAATTTGTCTAATTTCTCCTCATACGTCAACCCTGAAGTCCAAGTATCATCGTTGTAAACCCGTACTGAACCCCCTCCAAGGCCTGCGGTTGGAGGTTGATGAGAGAAAATAGAATTGAATTTATGCCATAATTGTTTATAAGATATAAATTTGTACTTGAAAAGTTATAGTGTTTAGTTAGAAGTGATTGTTTTATATAATTACTTTTTGATATGCAACAAAGTTTTGTTTTCTTTTCAAAAATGTGAAATTTTGTGATATAGCGCTATTGCGCATTGTCCATGGCTTGCCACGATGGTATCTTCTCGGAGTGGATTGCCTGTGAATATAGCCCAAAATGGGTGGTAAACTCCACCTGAGGCTATATACTGGCACAAGACCAATAGTCAACAAGTACCCTGGGGGAAGGTTTGAAAAGAACTTTGAAGAGAGAGTTCAAGAGGCCGTGAAACCGTTAAGAGGTAAACTGGGGGACGGAGGGGTGTGTTTCTGCGTAGTCCGCCCAGGAGATTCAACTCAGCAGCTCCAATCGTTCACTTCAGGGTCCGGCAGATCTCCTCTGCTGGGACCACCACCCACGCGGGCACGGCTGCCGCCAGGCACATTTCCATCGCTGGTGGTGCACCACGGCTGGTTCCGAGGCAGCTGGGAAGGCCGGGGGCTTTGGAAGGTGGCTCGCTGCTCCACACAGTGAGTGTTATAGCACCCCCCCCCACCCCAGCAGGAACCTTTGCTGTACCCCCCGGAAACAATGGAAGTGACCACTGCCACGCCCTCCTGCCTCGACCCTCCTGCCCTCCCCTTCCCCTCTGGAGTACATGGAACTGTGGGTGGTGAGTGGGCCCATCAACCAGGGTGGACTATCCTTAGTGCACCCCAAAAACGCCTTGTTGGTGAGTCGGGCCAAGCTGGCACCAGAGGTCTGTGGCGATGTTGGTGAAAACAAAATGTAAAAAACATGAACAAAAACAAAAAAATAGGAAAAATGAGGGCGATACGGTGGCTTAGTGGTTAGCACTGCCGTTTCACAGCACCAGGGACCCAGATTCGATTCCACTCTCGAGCAACTGTCTGTGTGGAGTTTGCACATTCTCCCCATGTCTGCATGGATTTCCTCCGGTCCAAAGATGTGCAGGCTAGGTGGATTGGCTGAACTAAATTGCCCGTGGTGTTCAAGGCTCTGTAGATTAGGTAGGTTTTAGGGGAATGGGTCTGGGTGGGATGCTCCAAGGGTGGGTGTGGACTTGTTGGGCTGAAGGGCCTGTTTCCACGCTGTAAGAATTCTATGATCTATGATGATCCATGATCTATTGGTAATTCGCTGGTTGTGCAGATTTCTTGTTTAAACATCAATGATCCCTAATCAGAATATAACTGGCTTGACACATAAATGCTATTGATCACAGTCAGTTTCACAGCCATTGACAGTGCTCTCCTTAACTGACTCTAGGGCTGAACGCATGGTAGATTTCAGCAAGAATCTCTTTCGTGAAACACAAGTATCACAAGTTCCTGTCTGTCCAACCAGCGCTGATATGTCAGCTGTAATAAGCCCCAGCACTGGAAGCAACACGCATAGGTTAATCGCACATTACATTACTCATGACTATTCTTAGGCCCATTGAGTATTACAAATTATATCTCTACATCATTAATCCAGAGCTGTGGGTTGCAAGCCTAGTATCATTCTTCTTTTCCTACCATACTTCAATAATCTGGAGCAGGTTGAGAAGAGATTTACCAGGAGGTTGCCGGGAATGGAGAATTTGAGTTATAGGAGAAGGTGGATAAGCGGGGACTTTTTTCACTGGAATGTGGGAGGTTGAGGTTATAGATGTTTATAAAATCATGAGTAGTATAGATAAGGTGAATGGCAGGTCTTCTCCCTGGAGGTGGGGAATTTGGTTAATTTGTTTAATTTCAAGATGAATGGGGCATAATTCTAAGGTGAGAGGAGAAAGATTTAAAAAATACATGAGGAGTAACTTTTGAACACAGGTAGAAGTGCGTGTGTGTGGAATGAACTTCATTCAAGATGAGGGGACATTTTTTAATGAACTTCAAGAGAAAGTGGTGCATACAGGTATAGTTATAATGATTTAAAAGACATTTAGGTAAGTACATCAATAAGAAATATTTGGACGGATATACACCAAGAGCAGGTAGGTGGGCCTAGTTTAATATGAGATTATGGAAGGTGTGGGCCGTTTGGACCAAAGGATCTGTTTCAGAGCTGAAAAGCTTCGATTTTGTGTAGAAATAAACTCCACACCTCTTATTCTGCAGCTCCTGAACATGTGCTTTCAGCACACAGGGGAAACATTATACAAAGATAGACAAGCAGATTTAAACCACAATATCAATTCCAAAACCAGTCAGGCCTTCTTTGATGAATAATGTTTGCCTTCGCTAGCTCTCTGCAATATAGTATTATTAAAGTACTTTCAGCTTCTAAATTCCCAGGAACAAATTTCAGGTACTAGATGGTCAGACAACAGCTAGCAAAGTTTAAAAACTCATCCAAGTCTGTAACCCAGCAAAGCTGGTCTTCCACAATGATCTACTCTTAAATTTGACCTGCTTGTGGATGCCTACATTTATGCTGTACCTTCAAAGTGCGGCATGACATAGATATTATTGATTGAATTGATTGTCCTCAGGGCTTATGGCTTGTGGCAACTTGTGTAACTTAAAAATTCTCAGTGCTCTAGAAAATTCAATGCAAGTTGACTTCATTACAGGCAGGCTCACAGACATGCCACGGTCCTGTGGTTAATACAACTCTACATCAAATAATTACATAATGCCTGGTTTGATTAGTGTCATTCCCTATTTATTTTGCTGCAAGAATGTAAGGTTTCAGTGGGTGGTACGGCTGGCTCACTGCCACAGCAGCTCCAAAGATAAATGTACTCTGACATTTTAAGATAAGAACATACTCAGTCAAGTTGCTTCACTGGATATAATGGGAACAGACCTATCATTTAACCTGATAATGTTATGTCCTCTTACCATGGTTCTGTTCCGATTCATGTCACCTCAGTGGGATATGCAACATCTTCCTCCCAACCTTTTGGAGCAATTTCTAAAGAGAAATAAAAGGGATATGCAAGATATTCAATGCACAAGTAGAAAAATGCATGCTACAAAAAAACAAATGTTCAATGTTGACAGCCCTTGACATCATGGCTTCATTTGACTGATGTTGACATCAAGGAGCTCTGGTATAACCGGAATCAGTGGGCATCAGGGGATAAACTCTCTGTTAGTTGGTGTCATGTAGGAAGCGCATAGGAAGATGGTTGTAGTTTTAGAGATTTATCATCTCAGATCCAGGGCATCTATGCAGGAGTTCCTCAGGGTGGTGTCCTAGGCTTTACCATCTTCAGCTTCTTCATTAATGACCTTGTACCCATCATATCTGGAACAGTTGACACCTGAAACTTGACCTCCTGGTCCAGAGGTAGGGACTTTACCACTGTTCCACAAGAGGGCCATTGGGTCTTTTTTTTATAATTAGCCTATTTGTCAAAACTAATGTAATGCCACTTCTCTGGAGACAATAGGACTTGAACCCATGTGTCTCAGTTGAGAGGAAGGGACACTACCTCTATGCCACAAGAGGGCTGTCGGGGCTTGCTTTTTATCCCAATGCTTCCTATAGAATTCAGCTGCTTGGTTTTGAATTTAATAATCACATACTAAGAGTTTTTCAGAACTTCCACTCATGAGAATAACAATTTAATCTGAAATCCAGGTCAAAAAGTTAACCAATTTCAATCCTGCAAACTACATGCAATATCTTAAGCTGCATAAAGCAAAAATCAACAATAGGAGATAGAGATGTTTTCTCGCTCTAACTATCTGACTCCGCTTCAGTTTGATTATGATGTACCAAGATAAGCCCATAGAGTAAGTCATACACAGCATGACAGCACCAACATCATATTGAAGAGGTGGTACATTTGTACTCACTGATCCTCAGCAGTCATCTTATTGTTAACATCCTGAACCATAATTAGGAAGCAACAGAGATTGATTTGGAATGCAGCCAAGCACATCACTTGGGAGACCATACAAGAGACTCTTTGTGGATAGGAGCAGCAAAAGAAGCTTTCTTAAAAGGATCTGGTCAAAAATGAAAAGTAAAGGCGATTCATCATTTATACTTTCAAAGAAAATTGCTGGCAATGTATTGATTTCACCATGGAGAGGTGATACCAGTGATTTTATTCATTCTAATCTTTAATAAAGTCACTGAGCTATTAATATCCAAATTACAGTGTGTGCTCCATACCACTATGGAAATAATGTTATTGCTTCCAGATTAAATATCATTAGATTTTTTTAGTCATTTTAAATCTGGCAATGTGAAGATTCTTAGTGAAAATCCGCATGTCTTTCAGATTTTTACACAGTGGTTAATTTATACTTGGAGATCAATTAACCTGAAATGTCAGGGCAAATCTTTTGATTGTCCATAATGCAGAAGGATAAACATTGCTAAGTTACAAAGTGTGAATCTTTGAGTAAACTGTTTTGGAATGAGTGCAATTCAAGTAATAGTAAGGTTCACCCAGAAGAAATTGGAGAATGACAAAGATGATTGATGAATGCAAGATTGTTTGTTGTGCATATATACATGTTCTGGAGGAGAATGTAGGTGCCTTGATTAGTAAGTTTGTGGAGGACACAAAGCCTGGAGGAACTGTAGATAGTGAGGTAGATTGCCTAAGGACATAGGTAGGCTGGAGAGTTGGGTGGAGAAATTTTAGCTGGAGTTTAACCCAGGCAAATGCAAGATTATGCATTTTGGAAGATCTGATGCAGCAAGGGAGTAAATGGCAGTACTCTTAGTAGCATCGACATACAGAGGGAACTAGGCATATAGGTAAAAGTGGCAACAAAATTGGATAAGGTAGTCAAGAAGAAACATGCTGCCTTCATTGGTTGGGGCATACCGTATAAAAACTGGCATGTCATGTTGCAGCTGTGTAGGCTTTAGATAGGTTATATTTGGAATATTTGGAGTACAGTTCTGGTCGCCACAAAGGATGTGGGGGCTTTTGGAGAGTTCACAGAAATGGTCTACCAGAATGTTACCTGGTTTAGAGAGTATTAGTTATATGGAGAGATGAGACAAACTTGGTTTATTTTCACTTGAACATCGAAGAATGTTAGGGCAACCTGAAGAAGCTTATAAAATTATGAAAGGAATGGCTAAAATGAATTGTTGGTGTTTTATCCCCACATTAAATTTCTAAGGGACATGGGTTTAAGGTAAAAAGGGGTAAGTTTAAAGTAGATATGACAGGCAAGTTTTTTTATTACAGAGAGAGTGTTAAGTGCTGAAATATGTTGCTGGAGGAGCTGGTGGAGGGGGATACAATAGCTACATTAAGAGGCATCTTGACAGATATGTGAATAGGCAGGGAATAGAGGAATGCAGGCATGAAGAGGAAACAGGTTTTAACTTGGACAAAACCTATTCCTGTGTTATACTATCCTTTGTCCATATTATTCATTAACTCCAATCTTGTGCATAAATTTGCCAGTGAAGAATTATTCAATATCTGTTGCAAAATAGATAAACAATTTAATCCACTGTATGTGGAGCCTGTAACTTTGGTTCGGCAGTCTGTGACCTTCAACAATATTTTGAGGGCTTGAACAATTAGAATCTGCTGAACACATCTAGATAATGATGTGACAACTCTTCAGTTCAATTAGTAACAGGCTTCAAGACCCTAACTCCATAGCTTCAAAGCAGCCACTTTGCAAGGAACTAAAAGTCCTACTCCTCATTAATCTTTGTCAGCATAGAAATAAAATGACTGCAATAAAAGAAAATCAAAAACATTGTAATATCTGTGAGCAGCATCTGTAAAGTGAAAAGGTGGCTGAATTGTCTAAGCCGCAAAAGGTTAACCTTTGTACTCTATACGCATTTTCCTGCATTTTCTATTTTAGTTTCAAACTTCTATGGGTGACTTTCTGTTTTCTTTTGCATACAATAAAACACATTTTATACATATTTTACCTACTCTTCATGTTGCATGATTGCTATCACTATTTAAGCACGATTAGTTTCTTCTTCTGGCCTTTCCTTTTCTATTTGGGAACAGTACAACTACATGGTGACCACCTTTCTCCATCTCCATATTTTATCCTGTTCCATTTAAGCATCTCAACTTTTTCACATCTATTGTTAGGTCTCAGTTTTCTCCTCCTTCCTGGCATCCCATTGTCATCACCGCTTCACTACATTGCTTTTCCATCTTTGTAACAAATCTCTGCTTGGCTGGTCCCCCAACATGCTGGATCGTCATTTTGTTTTTCTTGTTACTGCACAAATCCATCACAGTTTCTCGTTCACATCCAATTGTTGTTCCTCTCTTCCTCATGTCGTCCTAGGTTTCTGCAAGATATTGCTCTTCAGGTCTTTTAGTACTCAAACAGAACTTGTTATCACTAATCAAGAAACTTGCAGAGATGTCTTTGATTTTAGCAGCAACAAGATTTGAGATCTGTAAATTATTTAGGTCAGATTGATGGATGGGATGTCTGCTCCCACCCACATCGAAATATAAAAATGTTTTAATTCATCAATTACTTCAATGAATAACATGCCTAATAAAAAAAAACGGAAAGAACTGTGGATGCTGTAAATCCGAAACTAAAATAGAATTTGCTTGAAAAAGTTCAGCAGGTCTGGCGGCATCTGTGGAGAGAAATCAGAGTTAAAGTTTCAGGTTGAGTGACCCTTCCTCAGAATCTTCCTCTGCGAACAAAGCATATAGAATCATTGTTTTTTATAAACAGAGGCATAAAGTATGATTATGAAGGAAATAATGCTAAGGCTCTATAAATTCCAATAAACCTCCACTGAAGGCTGGTGTTTATTTTGAGCAGCACCTTTTAGGAAGGATATCAAGGCTTATGAGTGAGTACGAACGAGATTTATTAGAATCGGTGAGGGATCTCAGTCACAAGGAATGATACTATTTTTAATAAAGATTATTTTTAAAATTACAGGACAAAGGATAATGAGAATTAGAATGTGATTAAGTAAACAAATCTGCTGCATAAACAATCCTCACAGCAGACTGCTCTGTTCTATGAGATTGTCTGCACTACTGCTCATCATGGAGTCAGTTTGCTGCCATTATACTTTTTTAGGGCTGCTAGTCTAACAGGAAGACATCTTCAATAAAAGCCAAAAGAACTGCGGATGCTGTAAATCAGGAACAAAAACAAAGTTGCTGGAAAAGCTCAGCAGGTCCGTTCTTAAATATTAAGCAGTAAGACTGAGGTCATGCCAATTCAAAGACAAAGACAATGTGTAGCTTTGCTGAAATGTTTTTGTATAGGAAAGCAGATTCATGACTCTACTTTTTACATTAATGAATCCAGTTCTATTTTCTTGGAAACGATAATGAGGTGGTTGGTAGCAGCAATCAAACCTTCCAAAACTCACCCAGCTAATAAGGTTCAACCGAATCTTTGAAGGACAAGGGTCTTACAATGAAGCAACAAACTAGGCAAGTAATGAGTCACAGGAAAATCTTGTCAAGTTCACAGAAGGTGTATTCAATGAATCTGTGAGCAATATCAGAACATTCAAGGCAATTTACACCAGGAAATCAGTACCATCAGAGTAACAACAAGGACCTAATCCTTGTACAGGGACAGTAGAGATAAAGACTGATGGCAATAACAAAAACGCATTAGGTAGCCTTATAGTTCAGCATGACTGGTACTTGTTAGATCAGAACTGTAGGGAAGGCAGCGTGCTAAATAAATGTTGGCCTTGCCACACGAGAATAACTCTAGACAATGTAAAAGGTAATTTAAAACATTTGTTTTTGAGGCATAAGTTGAATAATTTTGCTGTAACTATGTTTGATCAATGGATCTTATATCATAGGTTATTTTTTACATTTTAGTTAACATCATGGTCATATTTTGAAATGTGAGGCTGCAGAGTACATTATCAACACAACATAACTTTATTACACACAAGACAATACAAAATAAGAAAGAAACAAGCCATGTAGACTTTGAAGCCAATTTGAAGGATCTTAAAACACAGTGAAACACAGCCTCATCTATTCCTCAACACTATCAGTGATTCATATCTAGAGAAATTACCCTACATAGCAAATCTTAAGGTTTAACATTGCTGGTTCACACCAGTTCCTTCCTGCAAACTGCCAAGTCTTCTTTCGTGAATACATGCTAAACTGAGAATTCAGCCTTCGTCAACGCTTTAATAACTGGCAAATGTCTATTGAAACACTATTAGTCCGGATGTTGCACAAACGAAACCTGGTAATTGTGTTTCTCATTAGTGTCCCAACCTTATTTTTGAGAATCATAGAATCCCTACAGTGTGGGGGAAGGCCATTCTACCACTGAGTCCACTTTGACTCTCAGTTGAGCCATACAGAATCATCCCAATGGGACCCCATTGTACTTGCTGTAAGAGAAGCAAGAAATCAAGTTTTGATTCTAGCTATATAAGAGAACGTTTTGGAGTATGAAACAAAACTTCAAAAGACAAATATGGATAAGCACATGCAACATTCATTTTGGTACATAGAACTATAACTTTAACAGAAATTGATTTAGAACAGCAGTTTTTAAAAAAAAACTTTTTGATGTAATTTATTGTTAAAAGTATAAAAATGTAACAAAACCCTAAATCACCATGCATCCTTGTACACATACCAGATGATATGACTGACAGCATAAAAAGATAAGAATGCTGAATCACACAAAATTGTGCTCTCAATAAATAATACTCATTGTCTTATAACTTTGACACTAATTCGGATGTTCGTAACAAACACAGCAAAAGAAAACATAGCCTATGTAAACAGCACCTGCACAAGCACAAATTTAGTTAAGTAATTGTATTGTATAATCAAGCATTTTGCTTCTCATATTTTTGGTCAATGGGATCTGGTGACAGTTTTACAGAAACTCAATATGGTACTGTTCAGTAACAAATGAATGCACATTGTTTTTATGTGTGTGCTGCACCAACAGGTTAATTATTATTTACACAAGTGGCAATGCACAGAGGAGCTTACTGCATAGTTAAACATTGGAGTACTAATTTAGTTAAACTGGTATTGTTTTTGCAAAGCAAAGTAATTTTCCATATACGCTGAATTTGCTTTCTGAAAATCAATGCCACTTACCTGTAGAGTCTGAAATCATTCTCAACTGATCTCTAATTTTTAAGATTATTTCATTCAGACCCCATAGAACTGACAATCTAAATGTCAGCGCTATCAGCCAAATAATATGAAAACAATAGTCATCACATTCTTAAGTGGTAAGGTTATTAAGATGGAACAAGGAAAGCAACGTGGTTCATTTCATTTCAACTGTAAAAAATCTAAGTAATTAAAAATGACAAGCAGACTTGACAAATGATAAGTAGACAACTATAAAACTAAAAAGGAAGTTTAATAGTCCCACAAATCACTGCCTTTCCCAGCCAATCAATTATTTTTGAATCATATTCACTATTGTAATGTAGGGAAACATAACAGTCAGTTTGCACAAAGTTCCACCAATTGAAACGAGATTATTGGCCAGTTAATATGTTTTAATGGCATTACTTGAGGAAGCAAGACAAACTCAGTCACGGGCTGAAAGCCCCTGCATCTGTTGTAAAATATCAAGTGATCTGTCTTCTGCCTGAAGAGGTGGATTGAGCTATTGATATTGCCTTATCCTAAAATCAGCATCTCTGAGTCATGCAGTATTTTACTGAAATGTCAACCAAGGGAGAGATTGGAATATTGTGACTCAAAGGGGACAGCATCTCCCTGAAGTTGACAACTTTGCTACAAAAATTTCTGCAAGAGAGGTTGGATGGTGCATCTTTACTACACTTGCAGAAATAGTTAATGATGCAAAAGATTCATATGGAAACTATAATGTTATTACCACACACAAATTCTTATGGAATTCTTCTGTTTACTGTTTAAAGGGATTAATTAGACCATTTAAAATGAACAGTTTAACACCCTCAGCCTTAATACAGCAGACAAGCATGCTAAGCTTTTCACGTTAATATTCACACAGGGTAATTTCACAGCTAGATTGTCTGTATGGTGACACTTACTGAGTGTGTACTCTTGACTGCAAAAACTCCTTGACTTCCCAGGATGACATTTAAGCACTTTCAATTTAAAAGCATCTCAAGCAGTCAATTTCAACATATCAACATTAAAATGCAGAAAGACTCACAATAAAGATGAGTTTATTTTCACAGTTTGTGTCTTATGTTCACTGATTAACTCAAAATCAACCAAAAAGGAAGAACATGTACTTCTGCAGACTTTAGGATGTCCCAAAGTGCTTTATAGTTAATTAAACCCTTTAAAAACATAAACCCTATTGCAGTGTAGGAAATATGCCACAGCAAAGCCTTCAAGTTGTAACAAAATACTTGCCACCAGTGCTGCCATTTTGGAATGCTGGCTGTCAAACAATTCTATGACTTTTGGGTGCTTTCTATACGTGGGTAAAGTTTTAACAGTGCACAGGCAGTCGTCTGACAGATGGTGAACTACTAAGGCCTAAGCACCCACCAACTCTTGCCGTTAAGCATGACTGAGAGAACAAACAGTCACACAGAACAAAATAAGCTGCTAGGAAAGGGACATGGAAAAAGGTTCTCAGCATAAGAAATATTTGTAGAGGATCTTTAGGGAGCTGATCTGTTGGAGAACAGAGTTTTGAAGTGCTGTAACACCCTGAAAGGTATTTTTCACAATTGTAATCTAGAGCCATGACCATACCAATCTGGATTTCTACATGTAGCACGGAGACATTGATAGCAGCTGCTTATATTGCAATGAAAGCTGCAGCTTTGACCATTTTACAAGTTTTCACGCTGAGACCCATAAGCAGGTAGCTTTTTACTTTGCAACAAAATGGATTCCAACTTCTTTGCAAAGCCTTTTTTGGAGTTTCTACCTGACTTCTACATTATCCTTCACATCAAAGGTAGTCTTTGTCAGTGCACCTTGCGATTATTTACTGAGTGGAAAAAACATTCTCTTCTACGCTCCACATATGCTTCAACCTCCTTTCATAATTCTATATCCAAGATTATTGACTCTTCTACTAAAGGAGAAAGTGCTTCCCTATTCACCCTATATCCTTCTATCTTTCACAACTCTGCCAAATCCATTCTCAATGCTTACTGCTCAAAAGAAAACAACCCCAGCCTATTATATCTGTCCTCTTTTCTTAGATCCTCCAACCCAGGCAACATCCTGATAATTATCCTCCACTGTCTCTCTAGTGTAACCACATTCTTTCTATAACATGGCCTGACAAGTAACTAACCATAACTTCTGTGGTCTTATATTCTATGCCTCTGTTGATAAAGGCAAGTATCCCAAACACGTTCTTAACCTCCTTGTCAACTTGCTCTGCTACCTTCAGGGATCAGTGGATATGAACCAAAAGGTCTCTGATCTTCAGTACTTTCCAGCATCCTACCGTTCATTGTGTAATTCCTTTCCTTTTTAGCCCACCCCAAATGTATTACCTCACATCTTTTCAAGTTATTTAAGTTCAAGCAGTTACTGAACCCCACTGGAAATAGACTCCCATCACAAAAACTTTCCGCTAACATCACTTGCTGTTTCCTGCCTCTCCAGCCGAGTTTTGGACCAACATGCTACTTTGCCTGGGGCTGTCACTTTCTTGGCCAGTCTGCCATGAGGTGCATTGTAGGAAGCTTTCCTGAAAGCTCTAAGCAGACCACGAAACATACCAATTGCCCATTTTCTGCTCAGCAGAGGAGGAGTTAAAAGTCCATCAGTTGCCCACTTTTTATTTTAATTAACCTAGTCCCTTCAATGAGCTGTTTTTGCTTCGTCATTTTAAAAACTGAATTTTTCTGCTGACTGTACAATTGATGTTTACATATGATATTTTGGATGGTTGTGATAATTTAATAACTGTACAGCTGAAGGTTTCAACAAATTTATGTCCTTCACTGCAAATAATCCAGATTTTGCGTTTGAAAATGTTAACAGTATGAACCAATCATCAAATATACTTGTTACTGCTAGAAATAAGTACCCCCTGCATGTACACTGTCATACCACAATAGCACATTTTACAAACAAAAATTCCACCTGTAAGAAACAAACATATCAACAAAAATAATTTCAAACCTTTTATCTACTTTCAGCACAATTCTTTTCCTCGGTTGTATTTGAAGTGATGCCTTTCCCCATTGATGTATCTTTTACATATTTGCTTTGTGCATTTGATATTTTTCCATTGATGCAGTGATTTTTTTGTTAAAAAGATATGTCTTATCCTCATGAGAGACTGACTTCAGCTGGTGGTTAAATTTTAATTTGTGATTTAGAATAATTATTTGAAAAAGCAACATTAGCATTTCTGCATAAAATTAAAATAATTAACTTCAGAAGGGGGGGGAAGCAGTCAGAATTCTTTACCATCTGTCCTTTGAAAGAAGCCTCGTGAATTGTGTCACATGTGTTAGAAACAGCGATCCAATTAGCGTGGAAACCTGGGGCTTACAGTTCAGTTAAACTCCAATGCTCACAGTATGCTCCACATGTACTATTAATCCATAAGGACCAAAAAAGGTTTTCTATTTTCTTTAATATTAAATTGTTCAATTAAACTCTGACTTCCTTTCATGAGCATGCAGTGGTAAATGTAAATTTGCGCGAGTGTTACAAAGTTTAAAACAGATTCAGATTTCCAACCCAACTGCTGGTCTATTCAGAAATGCATTAAGCCACAGAGGTGCCAAATGGAGCTGCTGCAGCTCATATCAGAAAGATATGTAAGTCAATTTGAGCACTCTGGTGGGAAAAATCAGCTGACTAAATAGAGTCAATCCCCAGACTGGAATCAGACATGCCCCTGATTGACTGTGGCAGTATCTGTATGACTGCCTGCAGTCTCCTTTCACTCCACTAAGGATTGCTCCGCTTTGACAGGCACAAATCACCATTTACTTGAAGTAGTTGCATTAGCTGCTGGCATACGCAGAGCTGTGTATGTTCAGTTCTGAATTCTTTAATCTACCTCCTGCTCTCTCGCCAGAAGACGTCCACAAAATAACAGTTTGTTATATATTCTGTGACTGCTGTAGTTTTTCAGGCTTAACCATTAGTTGATGTGATGGTACTCAATAGTTTAAACTAACAGATGAGGATCTTTCACAGCTTCTATGGGCATTCACTGACTGGTTTACTTGCCCTTGGTGAAAATGTTAATTTCATCTCAGATTGTTCTGAGAAGACTCCACGTTGGTTTTGTGAAACTTGGCTGAGCCACATGGATCAGGTAGTTCATTTGAGGTCAGTTTTGTGGTCCCTCTTTGAAACTGTTTCAGGCTATAAGTCCCAGGTATTAAATCAGCTGACGACAGTCAAAGATCGATAGCCTGTAATTTATAACATTGTGACAATTTTAGGTATTGGCTAGGACTAGACATCCATTGAGCTTTTCAACCTTGAAGTATTAAATTGAAGGAACAGCATTTTAAAATATCCAGGTCTGGAAGGTGCACAAAACAGGAAGAAAAAATTTAGGTGGTGTTTACGATGTTGGATTTCAACTTTTGTATCATAATTCTGGGCTGAGTGAGTTATAAAGGCTAATAAGGAATTGATTACAATGAGCTAATGACTGAACCATAAGGTATAATTCAATAGGCAGCATCCTCCTCTGAGTCACAGTGTCACGTGTTCAAATCTCACTCCTCAAGCTTGAGTACATAATTTAGATTAATGCTCTAGTGCAGTGCTGAATGAGACATCCCTCAGCCAAAGCATTAAACTGGAGAGCTGTCTACCTTCTCGGATAAATCTGATATCATTATTTTGAAAAACACTTCAGAGGTACCCTGTCCAATATTTATTCCTTATTCAACATCATTAAAGAAATAAATTATCCAATCATTATATGGTCATATTCTGCAGACCTTATTGTGCACAAATTAGTTGCCACATTCCCTAGATTACTGCAGCAGCTACATTTCAAAGCACCACAATGGGTATAAAATCCTTTGGGATATCCTGATGTCATGCACATACTGTAGAACTGCAAGTCTTTTTTCTGAGCTGTGTGGCATCACAAAACTGAAAGGCAAACTCATTTATGGACATCAATACTGTTTCAGGGGCATCATTAGTAAATTATCAGTTAATACAGCCTGCTGAATGAATTGTTAATAGTTAATCTCGAGTATTAACAAAAACAAATTGCAATAGTATGCCATCTTATGGCATAATCAGTGATCTTGCTCAAATTTGGCAGTATGCAACATAAATATATTTGCATTTATATTAAAAATGAACTAGCTATGTATTTTACCCCATGTTCCCTTTGCTGTTATTAAAAGGTTTTCCTATAGAAATTAGTCTATCGGAAAGGCTTGGAGGGAAAGAGTACCAATAAATTGTTAGAAACCAGTCTCACAGAAAATCATGATTTTTCCATCACAAGGTTTGCAGTACAAAATAATCTTCAGAACCATTAGAAACCTTCAAAAATCAAAACCCTTGGAGATCATGTGCAAGTACCCTCAGTTGTATGCTTGGTTTTATTGCTTTCTACACAATTTGATAATAATATTTAATTTCATAATTCTCCCCCTAGGATTTTGTTCACTTCTTTGAAAGTAAAATCTATTATGGCAAGAACAACTGAACATAGCCTAAAAAAATGGTACCTACTTATCATTGGTTCATTCCAGTAGTCACCAATTGATCAAAAGTGCAAATCAATTCTCCAACTTAGATTTTACTGTAAACAGCAGAACAACACCGTTCCCATTACATATAAATAATGCAGCAAATTACACAACAGTATCAGACACAATCAAACCACATGTTATTTTTGCCTGTTCTCAGAGTCTCCAGGGCTTTTTATTTTTGACCTTCTCTCTCATCTTAGGGGTACGATTTGCATTCTGGGATGATAAGTGCCATCATCTTCTCTCTGCTACCTCACACTCATAAGGTCACCGCTCACACTAACTTTGTAACTGCGCACAACTCTCACAAAGAATCATGAACTACAATTTTCAGTACTGCATGCAGCATGTCCACTCAGTGACTGTTATCTCCCTCATCTTCCGAAACAATTAACCCTCTCTGCGCTTCCAACTCACGCATTGGGGACAACTCACCTCCTCTCCTGCTCATACATCAACACTAGTAGTTCTTCCATCCACTTCTATCTTAATCCCTCATTTTGCCTCAGTACAGAAAATTACTGGGCAACCCACAGACTGGAATTGGACAAGCTCCTTGACTGACTCCATTCCTTCTTCACCCCTCTAAGATGTGCCCCACTTTAACTGCCACACATGGCCATCTACCTGAAGTACATGCAGGTGTTTTTGCTGCATGAGATTCTGACACATACTGCAGATGTGGGGTTCAGAGAGAATGATGCCACACATCTACATGTACACATCCTTTCTATTCAGTGCTCTCCACCGTAACAGGCTGCCTGTCTCTCCCTTTGTGCTATATAGAAATACAAGCCACAGGGGGTGGCAACTGATAAGTCAGTGCTGAAGTTAGTGAACGTGCGCTAAGAAAACACGATGAAACAGACAAAGGATTGCACATCCAATTCAATGCAAAGTGAGTGATTGCTAAGTAAGTAAGCTAAGACCCATAAGATACATCCTGTATAGATGCAAGAGATGCATGTGTTCCTGTACGCAAAACAAGCTGGCTGAAGCATGTAAAGTGTAGACGCCCTTGAGCTCCAAATTAAAATGTTGGCAGAGCTGAAGTGGTGAGAGAGTTCGTCTGAGTGTAGACATAACAATGTTGCAAACCTGATGGGTTACCAATACTGACTTAGGCAAAGTGTCAAGGAAAGTTGGTGACCATGGAGCATGCGGGGTATTGTTGTGAAGAAGCAGTTGGATGATGTTTGGGACAAGCTGCAGCTACCATCGAGTTTCTCAGTGAAGGAAAGGTGGATTTGAACTGGTACACAAATAAGGCAAGTTGAGGCAAATAGTTGGAAATAAGGTAGTCTCCACTCAGTGGAAAGATTCTGAAGTCAACGTTTAAGGCTCAAGGGCAAAAAGGCAAAAAGAAATTCCTCAACATTCCTCAACAATAAGTTATGACTTTTTCATTCTCACCATATTTTCCCAACTTTCTCTCCATTGGCCACAGTAGGAAGTAGAAAAATTCTGCCCACACTCTCTGTTGTAAGTTAATTTCATTTAACAATTCATATCAGTTGTCCATCTGGATACATTAAAAATTGCAGCAGAAGTAGTATGATTGATCCCAAGATTAGAGCATTCAGAAGATAATGCATCATTGTGGTGGGTTTACAACAAAACAAGCAATTCTATTTTACCTTTACATGCCTTACATGGTTTACGCTTGCAGAAATGCCCACAGTAATGGGCTTCTTTGGCAGCTAACAGCTTACAGATATTAATCATTGCTGAAATGCTCATAATTGCTGTTGTGTGTTAAATCAAAGTAGAAAAGAGTTTTAAAGCAATTGCAAACTATTTTATTGTTATATAATTTGGCATTGGCACTCAAATTGCAAATTTACAAGAATAAAAGTAATGATACCATTAGTCATTGTCAGCTGTCAAAATTGTTAACCAGAAATTCAAAAGTTTAGTAGTATCAGTGAACTCTTAATGTACAAAAGCACTTATTACTTATTACATCCTATCACAGTTCCCACAAAGAAAGTCAGATTTGCATTTATATAGTGTATTTCACAACCCGAAAGACATCACAAAGTATTCTACAGCAAATGAACTACTTCTGAAATACAGGGCTTGATTTTCAGCTGTCAGTTTCAAGTTTCTTGAGGGTTCCTTACCATGATGCCTAGCAAAATCTGTCATCCTTTCTTACCTAACTCATCTTATTAATTACCTACCAACGCCTTTAGTTCCACTCTTGCCCAAATCTAGCCAGATCTTACCACTCATCATTTCTGGAAAAACTTGCAACTCAGTGGATATCTGCCAATTTACCAGCAGCCCTGACACCCATGGACAGGCAACGCCCTCATTATAACATAGTGATGTGGCAGCCACAAAGCCAGACCGCTCACGGCCCAAAGCTGACATAGCTGATTATCCCTCGCACTTACTGCATCATTCTTGTACTCTAGTCAGTGTTTAACAGCCAGGACACATAGTTTGCCTATCCCTATTTACATCCCATCTGAACACCTCTCTATAAGTCATTGCCAAACTGCCCCCAGTGCCCACAGGTCAACATTGTTCAATAAAGAACATCACGTGCAGGCATGCAATCGGGGAATACAAAGGATGACCTTTTATTTGCAGCCAGTGAAAGCAAACTTAAACAAAACAAACAGAGGCCGCAGTTAACCTCCACAATGCAAACTCAACTGTTGGCATGACAATCAACAGCAGTTTTACATTCTACTACAGTCTGCAGCACAGAGATCTCATCAAATGTAACCGGTCTGGTTTGTAGTTCCTAACACAGTTCAATTCTTTTGTACATAAAGAGACCTTCCTTATTCCCAGTGACCTGCTCAGAAGGCTGTTCCCATTCTCCCAGTTCCTTAGCATTCAGCTCACCACCTCATTGCCTGCTTCAATTGCACGGAGCACACGGCAGGCCAGAATGATGTGGCACACACTTTCTGGACAAAACTGGAGGCCTCCTCCAAAGGACTGGTGCAAGCAGTGGAAACATGTCCTCAGCTGTCAAATAGTCTGCCTCACCACAGCACTGACTAAAGCATAAGTAGCACTGTATCTGTGCTCTGCATCAATCAGGGCTTGGTGCAATGTCATGAAGCATGATTGCGGTGGGTAGCCCTTGCCCCCTCCAGTAATCATCCTTGTAAAGCACCAGACTCCCAAACACACCAGGGAAATGAGGCACCTCCAGAATATAGGAGCCATGGCAGCTGCCAGAGTAGCAGGCACACACCTCCACAAAGTGGCAATAATGATCATAGATCTCTTAAACATTCATCGATTAAACATCAATCCCATTGATGAACTCTGCAGTGTTATGATATGTCCCTCTGAGTGCAATCTACATAGTAAATGGCACGTTGCACCTGGGAGAAACAAGTCTATGTTCCTAAATCCTATTGCCTGGCTGCAGCACTGACTTCATCATCAGGGAATGGAATGAATTGGAATGACCTAGTGCAGATGGCATGAGTCAATGCCCTGATGCATTTGTGTTTGCACAGCTGAGAGATCCCATACAATTCAACACTCTATCGCTCCCTGGAAGTATCTAACAAGCCAATTGACTGGAGGATGTCGGAGCTGAAACAGGTCATTCAGCCCATCAGGTCTGCTCCACTATTCCATGAGATCATGGCTGATAACCCTCAACTCCACTTTCCTGCCTTTTCCCCACAAGCCTTGATTCCTTTACTGATTAAAAGTTTCAACCTTGAATATATTTAATAACTAACATCTTCGATTGCCCTCTGTGGTAAAGAACTCTACAGATTTACTAATATCTGAGAAAAGAAATTCCTTCTCATCTATCTTAAATGTGCAACACCTTGGGGATCCTAGACTCTCCCACAATGGAAAACAACCTTTCCACATCTACCTTCTCAAATCCCTTATGAATCTTGTATGTTTCAACAAGGTCATCTCTCGTTCTTCTAAACTCTAATGAGTACAAGTCCAACTTACTCAACCTCTCCTCATAAGACAGTTCTTACATACCAGTTTTCAGCCAAGAGAAAATTCTCTGGATTGTTTCCAATACCAATATATCTTCCCTTAGATAAAGGGCCCAAACTGTTCACAGTTGTGGTCTCTCTGGTACTTTGTATACTTTTAATTATACCTCACTACTTTTATAGTCCATTCCTATTGAAATAAAGGCTAACATTTAACTTTCCTTCCTTATCACTCACTGAACTTGGTTGATAGCTTTCTGTGAATCATAGACAAGAACTCTCAATTCTTAACTCTCAACTCTCTTATTCTTCCTGCCAAAGTGCATAACCTCATATTTTCCAACATCACAATCCATTTGCTGAGCTTTTGCCCACTCAATTAACCAAGAGTTATCGCCTTCACAGCCATTGGGAAGAATGATCTCCCACTCTCACTGTCCTCAAGTCCCACTCTAGCATTGGGCATTGTCCTGTTATAGTGCCTCGGGAATAATGAAGCCTACGTTGATATTGTGCTTTGCTCATTCGCAGGCAATATGTCAGGATAATAGTCCTTGCCTTTCCTGTGGATCTGATGTATCCTGAATGGCCATGTGACTATATCCTCTGCCTGTGCTGGGTGCTCCTCTGTCGTGGTCTGCTGCTGCTCTGGGCTGGCCGTTAGCTCTGGTCCTCTGTATCTGTCTTCACATTCTTAGGAAGGTAGCCAGAGTAGCTAGCATCCTACCAGTGGCTGGACACACGACCATTGGTGCTAATGATCTATGTTGAAACACAACGAGAAAAGCAGTTTCTTCACTTTGAGAACAGTCAATGGTGGCCTACCCTGCAGATGAAGGCTGCATGCAACCCCCAGACAGTGAGACACACAGGGCAATGTCTCCTAGTTCATTCTGCTTCAGCCTCATTTCATTCACCAACTTGGTGAAGGTACAATAGCAGCTGAGAGAGCAATGCATTACATGAAAGAGAGAATGTCTGCTACACTCTTACCCCCTTCCCATTCCAGACCCACATTAATATTCAACACACCATTCCGTTTAGTAGGGTTCATCACAATACTTTCTTGACAGATAATGAGGTGATCATCTCCAGCTTGCTTAAACAAGTCATGGGTCATTTTTGGCCACCATTCCCCTGTTTTAAAACCATCACCAGTAACACCTGCATCATTGAGATGCCAACAGTCAATTTGCAAACATGACTGGCATAATGCCCATCACCTTTGACCAGTATTTGAACCCTAACCATATTCAATCCACATGCCTTGCAAACAGATGATGAAATTCTTTCAAATTAAATGTACTGGCATTTGCAAACACAGATTTCATGCACTTGCCCTTTCAAAGTCTTTGCATCCAGCCGACATAGATCCTCTGCCTTTGCCCATCAAACTAACAGTGACTCTGCTCACTCTGGTCATTGACCCAGTTATTTTCCAGTTGCAGTTAGCGTCTGGAAAACAGCAAATGATGGTAGTGAATGCAACTTGAGATGGACACTATTACCCACTGAGCATTGCCTGGTCACCAGGTACCCCCAAGAACCTCCACATGTTCTCATACCTCACTGTACCTCAGCAGGTCATTCCCACTCAAGCCCTCACATGGAGGCTCACCACATTGACCTTTGTCCCCACTTGTCATCCCTAGCCTGAGTCCTGACATGACACCTTAAAACCTTCAAGCTCTATGCTACGCCTATGAAATCACTGGGAGATTTCTTGTATCTTTCTCAGTGAAACAGATGCACAGTGATCATTTAGCTTCTCCACGATTTTTTTCTATTCCCCATTGTAAATTCTTTTGACTCTGCCTGTTACAAACAAACATGTCATACATTTCCTTCTTACATACCTAACAAAGTTTTTAAGAGTCAATGTTTATTTGTTATGGTGTTTAACACCCTTTTCTCCTTCTCCTTACCAGTTTCTCAACTCTACTTTGCTGTATTCTAAAATCATCCCCATCTATTTCCAACTATTTCTGGCATTTTATAAGCCTTTACTTTTAATCTTATACCACCTTTAATAGCCTCGCTTCATATTGAACTATCACATTTACAAACATAATGTAAAATTTTATCGTATTGTGGTCACTCATCCTAAAAGATTCTTCTAACAAGATTATTTGTTAGCTCTTTGTTTCATTATGCAACATCTAAAATGGTCTTTTAGTCAGTGACTCAACCACATTGCTCTAGAAATACACCCCAGAAACTCATCTTCCAATGATTAAATCCTTAATTGGTTTACCCAGCCTGAATGTAGTTTACCCAGTCTGAATGAAGCCACCCATAATTATTGTATTGCTCATGGCACATGTCTCTCATCTCCTGATTAATCCCACGTCTACACTACCATTAATATTTCATGGTCTACAATTAACTCTAACCAACATCTGCTGCCTTTGCCTGTTGCCCAAACAAATTCTAAATATTCTTCCAATCTGAGATCCTCCCTTACTAATCTATTGATTTCATCATTTATTATCAGCTCAATACCATCTCCTGTTCCTTCTTGTCCTTAATCCCTAAATATCACATATTATTGAATATTCAATTCCCAGTCCTGGACACCATGCAGATATATTTTTGTAAGGGAAATTAAATGACATCCGTTTACATCTATTTGTCTCATTACATAACATATGCTGTTGTTAAGGCTGTGTGCATTCAGGTATAGTACTCTAAACTTTGTATTTTTGACTTAAGTCCCCCTTGGAAGTATTCTTGATGCTTGGATTTGATTCTCCTGACTTCTATTCTCCCTCGCATCTTTTCTACTTCCTGCTACCAAATTTACTACCTTTCAATTTGGGTCATCCCTCAGGTTTAGTCCCCTGACAAGTTAGCTTAAAACCAGCCCAACAGCAATAGCAAATCTCTTTGAGGATCAGTGTCAGTTCAGTTTCCAGGCTTTATCCAAGTTTCCCCCTAACTGTCACCAGTGGCATCATTAATATATTGAGGAAGGACAACTGTTTTGTTGATATAACGCCTAGAACAGGTTCAACCTTCTGTACAACTTGAGTAACGGCCCATTGAGCAGTATAATAATTATATCATATTGCCCAGTAACTAAAGGAAAGACATCTGTAGTACGGAGTACAGCTTGCCAACAATCAAAGCAGTCCAGCAAAGACAGACAAAAGCAGATCAACAGTGCAGCTGTGTCTCAGTGGATTAGGCAGCTATCCAGATTACAACAAACGATAGATCAGCATTCTACCCTACTTAGGTCAAAACGACTGTGTTTATTGTGTGAACTCACAAATATATACTTGTTTCATAGTTTGATATTAATTAATCTGTTTCCTATTATGAATAATCTATTTCTGTCAAAATGGAATTATTTAATTTTAAGGTAGAAGCTCATTGAGATATTTAAGATCAGAGTGCATCAAAGGCCTGAGCAAATAGCTTTCTGGCAGGACAGTGTTGATAATTTTGTCTTGTCATAACCTGAACATGAATTTATGAAAGCTCCAGAAATTAATTGAAGATAAATTCCTCAGCAGATTCATGCAAGTTCCTGACCAGAGCAAACTTGGTGTACACCAGGTATTGAGCAGAACGTTTGGATCAATCATTGGTTTCCTTTGTAAAAGAGTATGTAGCATAATTTTATTTGCATTGGATTAAAAATAAACTCTAAAGGACATTTTTATGCAGAGAAAACAGTGCACATACATTTCTCATAGCACTGAGATATAACCTGGTTTCTACCCCTTTGGAACACTTTGAATATATCTCAGAAAGCTGACCATCATTTTTTCTTGCTGATTGAAATGTTAACAAGTGAAATAAAAACAAAACATTGCCATTGGACAAACAAAGCATCTAATTACCAAACATCCAAATTCAAACCTATAAAAGGTAAAAACACTATGGAAACTGTAAGTTAGATATTTTCCAATTGATTAATGTTCTTGTGCAAGTGCTATGCCTCAGCTGATTTTAATTTAATATCCATCTATTGAGTGAGGAGATATTGCAAGTTCAGAAGAAATGTTTTTTTTCTTGGCTGTATCGATATAAATTTAAGCATTATTAAGCAATGAATTTTGACAGCTCTTTGGCATTAGAGAAGGTAATAGTTTACATATTTCAGTTTTATGATGTTTTAACTCAATGTGAATATTGTTTTAGAGAGGTTGAAGATTTTAATTATACTCTTGCTTCAGAATTCAACATTATTGTGAAGGGGTGATGTGCAGTGTCACCAGTTAGGCAGAAAATTGATTAAGCTGATCATCCATTCATTCAAGACTCACCCCATGTTCATTTCCACTAGAAATAAATAATCAGGTATCTTTTATAATAAGCATATAATCTTATCTCCCAGATTACCAAGCAAGCAGTTATGGTGAATATAATCTCGTAGCATTACTGTACTGAACTTTGAGGAATAGACTGGGACTGATCATACGCTGGTGAGAATTTTGTTGCGGGTACTTGGGATATGTTTGTCCCTCAATCCATGTCTGACCATATGTATCCGTCCCCTTACCAGATACCTGCTACAGTAGCCTTCTAATTGTATTAAATCAACAAACATCCTCTCAAGTTCCCAACTCCCCCAGACTCCACCCCCCCTCCTATTATACAACTCCTGGCCCATTGCTCAGCCCATCTCTCCACAGGTCATCTCCAAACCAAGCCCTTTATCCAAATGCAGGTTGCCTGGCTTTTCTCCTTACTGTTCTCTCGTCCTCCCCCTTCCATTGATCCCATCCCCTTGCTCTTATTCCCATCCACTTTATCAACAAGTGAGTTCACTTTCCAACTGCTCCCTCTCAATCTCTGCAGTGCCTGCTCTCCACTTCACTTCTGAACACATTGCCTATGTTCCAATAAAATGCACTCATAGAGTCACAGTCATATAGCAAGGAAACAGGTCCTTTGGTCTAACCAGAACATACCGAACATAATCCCAAATTAAACTCATCCCACCTGCCTGCCCATATCCCTCCAGATCTTTCCTGTTCATGCACTTATCCAAATGTCTTTTAAAAATTGTAATTGTATCCACATCCATACTTCCTCAGGAATTCCATTCTACACGTAAGCCACCCTTTGTGTAAAAAATTTGCCTCATGTCTTTTTAACAGCTCTATCCTGTGCCCCTAGTCTTGAATTCCCCCATTCTAGGGAAAAGACAACTACGATTAACTCTATCTAAACCTCTCATTATTATATAAACTTCTATCAGGTCACCTCTCAACCTCCTACACTCCAGAGAAAAAATTTCCAGTCTATCCATTCTTTCTTTATAACGCAAACATTCCATACCCGGCAACATCCTGGTATATCTCTTCTAAACCCACTCCAGCTTGATAATATCCTTCCTATAACTGGGCAACCAGAACTGGACATAATATTCCAGAAGAGGCTCACCAATGTCCTGTACAACCTCGAGATGACTGCCCAACACTCAAAAGATATCGCACCACAACACAAGCTCCTTCGAATAAAATCAGCAACTTGAATAAATTAACCACTTCAATGATGCCTCTTTTTGACATTAAACTAAATTACTTACGTTCATCACTGCTCATCTGAACTCTTTCTTGAAATAACTCCACAGAGACCAGTATCCTGTCTCCAAGTCACCCCTTATTCACACATGCATAGTACTTGACATTGGTCCAGCTTCCTCACAACCAGGCCTCAGAGTGAGCAGAACCCCTGACACTCATGTTTTTACCCATCAGCCAGGGCTCTCCGCTTGGACCAGGTTAACAGCCCCAGCCAGGGAACTCATATTCGAAGAGGTCCACCTGCCTGACCTCATTATAGTCATTACATCCCTCCCCTACTTGGTCTGGGAACATAGACAAGTTCTTTTTCTTATCGCCTTACCGGTGACATTTTGGCAGCCATAGAGTCATAGAATAATTACAGCACAGAAAGAAATCTTTCAGCTTATCGTGTCCTTACCACTAATTGAAGATCTACCCATTTTAATCCCATTTTCCTGCATTTGGCCTGTAGCCTTATATGTTATGGCATTTAAATTGCTTATCTAAATGATTCTTAAATGTCCCAACAGTTCCCACCTCTACCACACTTTTAGGCACTAAGTTCCACATACCTACAACACTTTGGGTGAAAAACATTTCATCAAATCTGCTCTGAAACTCCTGCTCCTTACCTTAAAACTGTGTCCCTGGTTATTAATCCTGCTAAAACAGGGAAAAGTTTCACCCTGTCTAAATCCCTCTGCACAGGGTTCCTGTCACAAAAATACCCTTCAACCAAATCCCTCTGTTTCTAGCGACTAAGCCAATTTTGGATCAAATTTGCCAAATTGCCCTTGACTCAATGAGCTTCTTAAACAATTTGTCATGTGAGATTTTGTCAAAAGCCCTAACAAAGTCCATGTAGGCTAAATCAATTCCACTACCTTCATCTATTTATCTGGTCACCTTCTTTGGAAAATCAATTAATTTTGTTCGACAAATCTGCACAACTAACATTCAGGATGTGGGGGTGTAGAAACGTATTCGTAGTATGCTCCTAAGCCCATCTCTAGCTGCTCCACTGCTCCACTATTAGCTGGGTCCAGAGGCTTGTCATCTGTTCAGTCGTCAACAGGGGCCCATTCTCCAACAGTCCTCCGAGTGTCAGAGACATTTCTACAGAAGTGTCAGTGCTGTGACCCATTGATCAATTACACACTAAGATGAGTGTCCTTGCATTGATGGAGGGTGGGGAGAAAGGTCTTGATGGTGTATCCCCTTGAGGTTCATTACCATTCCTCCTCAAAGGCAAGATGACCCCCATGCCTTCCTTCATCTGAGGGCTAGTTTACTGTTCATTCTTGAGCGAAATCCTATTCTCCCAAACAATACAACAATAACTGGGTACATGTGGTGCCTGATTAATCATCAACATCAGATCAATGGAGCATCATGACTTCAGTTTTCCTGGTGATCCATGTGACCTTTTCTTTTTTTCTCGAATGTTGCAGAGTTGGAAAGCTGGTCACCATTGTCACAGAAATTAAATTAAATCTCATATGACACAGAAATATCTGGAAAATTTTGTTTTAAAGGAGTTCTAATTTCTAACATGCTTGAGCCTGAAACTCTGGAATTCACTCCCCAATTTCTCCCCAACTCTGTCTTGCTTAAAATCAAGCTCCTTGACAAAACCTGCAACATGATATCTACTTATATGGCTAGATCTCACATATTGTTCTGTGGCAGAGGCAATGGCCCAATGATTTTATCGTGAGACTGCTAATCCATGTTCTGAGGAATTTGTTTCAAATCCTGCCACAGCAGACGGTGGAATTTGAGGTCAATAAAAATATGGAATTAACAGTCTAATGCTGACCATTAAAACATAGTCGATTATATAGGAAAAGCCTAATGTCATTTGGGAAAGGAAATGACCATACTTAGTTGGTCCGATCTATAAGTGACTCCAGACACACCCTAATACAGTTGACTCTTAACTGTCCTTCAGGCAATTTGGGAAGAGCGTATCTTAAAAAATGAACCTTGCATTAACACACTCTATTTAAATGCCAGCTTCTATTTCTGAGAGAAATAACAAGCCTTACCTTAACAAAAGGTTTTGATAGAAAGTGATAACTATCATTTCAGTTCTTCAGTGAAATTGGTCTAAACTTTAATCTCAATTCTAAACCTAACATGCAATTCTTTCCATGGTATTGCATGCCAGAGGAGATCCTAGAGAGATCAGAATCCTGTACTGGATATACCACTATTTTTGTGGAACTTGGACAATTTAGCATTTTTTTCAGAATGTGGTTTCAGCTGAGGAGGTCATACTTCCATCATCCTTCCATAGTCTTCCATCTATGCAGCACGGATATATTTTAAACAACTGTCATTGGAAATTTGACTGATCCTTCGGACATTGCTGACATATGGGTTGGTGCTGCCAAGTGACAGAACAATTTTCCTCATGACTTTACAATGCCTTTTCTGCACTACTCACAGAGTAGGCCAAGTGCCCGTTAGCATGTCATTTAACTACAAACTCAAACCTGCATTTCACAGGATCTCAATAGACCCCAGAGTTCAAAAACCAGGTGGGAAAACACACTGTCGCTTCATCAGAGGCTGCACTGAGGATGTTACCAAGCATGGTAACGAAATGTCTGCAAAACAACAAACCAGCTCAGCGAGCCAACCAGCCTCAACAATCTCAATATCCTTGTAAATCTTTTCTGAACCCTTTCAAGTTTCAAAACATCCTTTTGAGAGCAGGGAGACCAGAATTGCATGCAGAATTCCATTAGTGGCCTAAATAATGTCCTGTGCAGCCACAACATGATGTCCCATCTCCTATGCTCAATTCTCTGACCAATAAAGGCAATCACCTTCTTCACAATGCTATCTACCTGCGAGTCCACTTTCAAGAAACTATGAACCTGCACTCCAAGGTCTCTTTGTTCAGCAACACTCCCCAGGGCCTTATCATTCAGAGTAAAAGTCCTGCCCTGATTTGTCTTGCATGCATTGTTTGTCAGCATAGTTTACACAATTGAATATGGAAGCCTTACACAGCAAGGTTAGATCCCAAATTTAAGTGTGTTAGCATTTGAGATTCTGGTCGGTCTTAATGTAGTGCAACGCAGAGTGCAGTTGCTTCATACCTGAAGCCAAATAGCACCTCACAGGTGACCACTTTGTGTATGTGTATGCGACTTAAATCATTTTGAAACTACAACTGTTTGTCCTGCAGGAATAATTCCCATCTAGGAAGAAGATTAACAATCGTTAGATGAGGAGAGGTACAATAATTTCAGTCGTACAAGGACAGGCAGCAATTTGAATTTCGATCTTTCTGTACTTTGGAATATTAGTTGTAGACACCTATTACTAAGGCTTAAAGAAAAATGATTGGAGTCCTCTCAGAGTAATCATGCTTTCTCAGGAGTAATTATATTGTGGAACAAATTATCAGATTTGTATTCTGCTTTCTACAAACAAAGCCTAATGGTCCTGAATTTACTTCAATCATTTTCATTCTGCTGGTTGATAAACACTAGATTAGCCTCATCTTCAACTGGCGAGACCTGAAAATTGACTTAAAATATCTCCACAATTTTGTATTTTGTCTTATGCTGTTTAGTAATGACAGAATCCATTGTAAACTGTTGCTTTATAGCAGCCTATTTAAGGAAAAATATAACCCTTAAAATAGGAAGTGAAGGGCTGGCTTGTCACTATCAGTTGACATTTCAGCTGATACTTCTACAGGATGTGGTGGCATCTAGTCTGTCGGCACTGATTAAACTGCCCTTTTCAAATTAGAACAAGCAGGGAAAGCCTGTCCCTCAGTAACCCTCAAAAGTAACAAAGCCTCTGGCCAATTCTGTCTCTACCATCTGCCTATTTCGGTCTTTTGAGCACTGCAATTCTCATGGGTATTTCCTTTTTTCAACAGCACTTTTAAGCATGCCATATTCAAATGATTTCAACGACTCTGCCCTGGAATCATGCATTCTTGGAGCAAATCATAGTTGTGAAAATTAAATTCTAAATTAAAAATGCAAATTCACCAGAGCCTTGTCAGATCATCACCAAAACCAGCACAAACCTGGACTTTTTCCTTGCAAGCCACCAAGACATTGTGCCTAGCTAAGGAAACTGCCAACCATATTATTTACTAAATCTTGCACAGCTTTTATTAATAACATGCACTGTATTGCTTTCTCAGGATTTTCCACCCCTGATAATTCTTGCATTTTCCTTGTTTTGGAATCATTTTCCTGCAAGATATTGATGGGTTCTAAAATGGAATCAAAAATTATTTAAACCATTATGTAATTAAATTCAAAGGGTTCCTGCAATATGCATTTTTTAACAGTTCATGTGTAAAAGACTAGTACCAAAAGCAAATTATAAAAGTTAATGGAACGTAGGCCTTTAACTCATTTGGTTCGGTATGAGGGACTGGAATATGAGGCTAGAAGTGACCCTTCAGTTGTACAGAGCCTTAGCTGATTGCTGCTTTTGGTACTGAGCATTGCACTCCAGCAAGCCCTTGGACGGAGCAGTGCAAATGAAAGGAGTTGAAAGGGTGAGCATAGATTCCTTAAATTTGGCTTTCGTTCCTTTGAATTTGGAAGGAATTAAAGGGTGATCTGATCAAAATTTGAAAATGTAAAATGGAAATGGAAAACTGGAACTCTGTCTCCCTGTCTCTATCTTCTCTCTCTGTGTCTGTCTGTGTCTCAAAAAGGCTGTAGATGTTGCACATTGATGGTGGATTTCTGGGCAGAGATTAGATTTGTGTTAAGGAAATTAGGTCTGTACTTGATGGAGTTTAGGTCGATAAGGGGGGAGGAATTTGATTACAGAATACTGAGACACCTGAATAGAGTGGTCATGGAGAAGATGTTTCCTCTAGTAGGAGAGACTTTGACCCTAGGGCACAGCCTCAGTGAAGGGACAAACTGAGGTGAAGCAGAATTTCTTTAGCCAATGTATCTGTGGCCTCCATTGCCTTCTATGGCAATGAGCTCCAAGCCATTGAGTGTATTTAAGACAGAGATATGTTCTTGATTATTGGGGGTGTGGGGCGGAATTCAAGAGGAGCAGGCATGAGAATGGGTTGGAGCAGACTTGATGGGCAGAATGGCTTAATTCTGCTCCTGTGCCTTATGGTCTTATAAAGTCTAGTAAATAGAGTTGTGGAAGGGGTCAAGCTTGATCTAACTGGATGGTGAAGCAAGCTGGAAGATTGCATGCCCTGCTCCTGTTTCAATAATATTGAAAATTACAGTATGTTGTGTCCTAGAGTTGGAATATAATGCAAGCTGACAACTTGTTCTTATTTTGAGAAAGCATATGGCAAATAATGAAAAAGAAAGGACAGTTGGTTACTGATTACCAAGCTTTCTGTAACCATATTGTAATATTCACTGTGCAATGATCACATTATCCTTTTGCTTTCCCCATCTCATATGTCATCTGCCAAGAAATATGAAATAGTGAGTTAATTTCTATGAACCTCTTCACATCAGACTAAGAGTGGGACATCTTCATTCAATGAGAACAGTAGAGATTTGAGCACATAATCTGATACTAACATACAGTACTGAGAGACCACTGCAGTGTTGAAGATGCCCCTTTACAGGTGAGACATTAAACCAAAACCACCTCATCTCAGTTAATGATGAGCCAAAAACTGTAGGGTTTCCGAGTTTCCCAAAGATGTGGAGGTCCGGGCAGCGATAGAGGGACAGATGCTGGCTAAAAGGGCATATGCTGAGAAGCTGGGTTTCAAAGTCTGTAAGTAAGAACAATGTAAGATAACCAAGAACTCCATGTGTATTTGAAAGTTTTCATACACTTTGCAAGCAGCAAGAATGCCTCTGTTTGTCACAAAAACAGAAATTGCTGTGAAAACTCAGCAAGTCTGGCAGCATCTGTGGAGACAAAGCAGAGTTAATGTTTCAAGTCTGCTGACTCTGCATCAGAACTGATAAATGTTACCTTTTCTTAGCTGTTATGCTAAAGTTGAGGTAGTGGTGTGTCTTGGGAGAATTCAGTGGATAGGTGGAGATGGAACCCAGAGAGAAAGAGAGTGATATGAAAGAGGTAGGCAGACGAGGGAATTATTGCTTGGGGCACTGCATTTCTGCCCGGAAGGATGGCCTGAACCATCCCTATCCACACCAACCTGCCTGGGTGAGCTCATTCTCATTTGAACAATTTCTCCTTTAAGAAATCTCATTGTCTTCAGATCAAAGATGCAGACATGGCATCCGCCGGCCATAACACATTCCAGTTATGCATTCCACCTTTTCTGAGCTGCTATCCGTCCTGACTAAGAGTCACCAGACTTGAAACATTAATTCTGCTTTCTCCCTACATATGATGCCAGACCAGCTGAGTTTCTCAAGCAATTACTGTTTCGTTTTTGATTTCCAGCAATCCTTGGTTCTTTGTTTTGATATGTCTGTTCGCCCTGAATGGGTCATCTGGATTGTCTTAGTCTTGTGTGGTTGAACCAGAACTGTGTTTATCACTGCAATGCATAATTTATGAAATTAGATTGATTTGTGCTTATGGACTTTTAATTGGTGGAGGGCAGAATATTGTCCAAGACATCATGGAATCCTTCTGTTATGTTAGTCTGGAATGCTTGATGTTCATGTGAACAGACTTGGCTTAAAGTTCATTTGATGAAATTTGAAAAGACAGAGAACCTTAAAGCCTGGATAAAGCTTAACCTGATTTACGGTGTAATAGTATATTTTATGTTGCAATGAAGTTTGCAAAACTATTCCACTTATTAATTTGCTGACTGAGACTTTCTGACTCAGTGTCAATATTTTGGAAAATCAATGCACTTTTCCATTGAGGCTGCAAAGAAAATGGATATGTTAATTGTACTGTGCGTGATTGAGTGAAGAATTGATTATGCACTGTTTTCTGTCCTTCACACTTTGATACTTGGTTGCAGGGCCTGCCTGTTGGGCATAGATGTCCAGGGTGCAGTGGGTGGTGGAAGGTGGCCACAAGTTTGCTGTACTGTTAGGCCTTGATTATTTGTCCAGGGAGTGCAACCTTGCACTTGCCAAGGCAGTGATCTGTCCAGACTTTTTTTGCCAATTAAGCGCTTTATTTTACATGGAAAACTAGTTTAAAATTTAGCTAATTCCAATTTTTGAGACACCTTCCCAATCCTGCGTACTGTGCAGTAGACTGGGCATTACTTAGGGCCAAAGTAGTGGACATTGGCCCTTCTTGTCTTTTGAGTAATTATTTGATCAGAGTTTTGTAATCTTGCAGGAGAGTTTTCATATGACCTATCACAGCACAAAAATTACACAGTGAGCTGATGGCTAGGACGCTGCAACTGTGGATTCAAATTTGGAAAAGTATCATCTATACATTGAAAATAGTCATGGGGCAGGAGGCTTGTGATCTCTCCATCGAAGATGCATTTTTTATGTTAACCAAACAAACATGTTAGCAAGAACTGTGGGAGATATAGCAGTTCGGATCGGAAATTGGCTTGCTGAAAGAAGACAGAGGGTGGTAGTTGATGGGAAATGTTCATCCTGGAGACCAGTTACTATTGGTGTACAACAAGGGTCAATGTTAGGTCCACTGCTGTTTGTCATTTTTATAAATGACCTGGATGAGGGCATAGAAGGACGGGTTAGTAAATTTGCAGAAGACACTAAGGTTGGTGGAGTTGTGGATAGTGATGAAGGATGCTATAGGTTGCAGAGAGAGATAGATAAGCTGCAGAGCTGGGCTGAGAGGTGGCAAATGGAGTTTAATGCAGACAAGTGTGAGGTGATGCTCTTTGGTAGGAGTAACCAGAAGGCAAAGTACAGGGCTAATGGTAAGATTCTTAGCAGTGTAGATGAGCAGAGAGATCTCGGTGTCCGTGTACACAGATCCTTGAAAGTTGCCACCCAGGTTGACAGGGCTGTTAAGAAGGCACACAGTGTTTTAGCTTTTATTAATAGAGGGATCGAGTTGCGGAACCAAGTGGTTATGGTGAAGCTGTACAAAACACTGGTGCGGCCGCACTTTGAGTATTGTGTACAGTTCTGGTCACCGCATTATAAGAAGGATGTGGAAGCTTTGGAAAGGGTGCAGAGGAGATTTACTAGGATGTTGCCTGGTATGGAGGGAAGATCTTACAAGGAAAGGCTGAGGGACATGAGGCTGTTTTCGTTAGAGAGAAGAAGGTTGAGAGGTGACCTAATTGAAACATATAAAATAATCAGAGGGTTAGATAGGGTGGATAGGGAGAGCCTTTTTCCTAGGATGGTGACGGCGAGCACGAGGGGGCATAGCTTTAAATTGAGGGGGGAAAGATATAGGACAGATGTCAGAGGTAGTTTCTTTACTCAGAGAGTAGTAAGGGAATGGAATGCTTTGCCCGCAACGGCAGTAGATTTGTCAACTTTAGGTACGTTTAAGTCGTCATTGGACAAGCTTATGGACGCACATGGAATAGTGTAGGTTAGATGGGCTTGAGATCGGTATGACAGGTTGGCACAACATCGAGGGCCGAAGGGCCTGTGCTGTGCTGGAATGTTCTATGTTCTATGTTTTAAGAGACTTCTTATAAGGGTGGTGACCTTGTATTCAGTAGAACAGGTCAGAAGGCTCTACAGCTACATCTAGTGGATGCTTTGAAAACAGGGATTCGGCTGTGATTGGAATATCAAAGCAACTGAACCTTTCAGTATTGAAGAGATTCTTGTAGCCTTAGGTTTTCACTAGTTACTTGCGATTCTCAAGCTGTGACTGTTTCTAATGTATTGAGAAAATAACATCATCTGAATTTCTTGATGGGACATCACTCGATTAATCACCAATTATTAGATATATTGTTTGCAGCATTGTGGGGCAGTTGTCGAATTCACCACTAACTCTGCAGCCTATGATTAAATTTTTTAAAATGTTATGAATTCTGAAGTGAAGTCTCTGCTGTCCTCTTCTTAACTGAAGCATCACCATGTTCACAGCACTATGAAGTTGACAAAGCACAGGGCTGAATCTTACATTTTTTTTTGTTTAAGTGACAGCTTTGTGGGGTTTTATTCGCGTATTCTTCACCATGAGGCTTAGCAGGATTTCTCACCATATCTTAAAAAACTCACCTCATTAACTATTTAACCCTCCCCTACAGCATCCATCTCATCTGATTCCAATGGCATCTTACTACATGGCATTCCTGGAACAACGTGCCAATCAGTGGATAGCCATCAAAAGATTGGCATCCCATCACCTGAAATATTTTTACAAGGTCACTTTGCATCCAAACAAACATTGGCAATCTAATATTGCCTCTCACTGCCAAAGTAATGGCACGCTAGCCACAAAGTCATACTGCCTCTGACATACCACCCCGTTATCTCACCAGATTCATTGTCTAGTCTCCAGGACACACAGTTTACCTGTCCCTAGATACACCCCATGTAAATATCTTCTCTAAGTCACCACTACTTTGTTCCCACGGCCCTCTGGGCACCCACAGCTCATTCATTGGTCAGTAGGGCAACATTCAATACAGGCGAACACTGAGCTATTTCAAACATGAGCTTTTATTGACAGCCAGCGAAAGTGAACACAAACTAAGTAAATAGAGGTTGCAGTTCACTCCCACAGGGCAAACAAATCCTGGCCTGATGACCAACAGCAGTTTTACATTCTGCAATTGCCTGCTGCACCCAGCTCTCATCAACTGGAACTGAACGTCAAGCAGGTTCTGCCAGCTCATAGCACCTGATGTAACTGAGCTCTTTCATGCACAAAGAGAGATTCATCCTCCCCCTCCCCCTCAGAAAACCGTTCTCATTCTCCCAGTTCCTCTGCAACTGGCACATTGCCTCATTACTTGCTCCAATTGTGCAAAGTACAGCACGTCAGGATGATGGGCTACATTTTGTTCAGCCTAAGCTGGATGCCCCCCACTGCCAGACCAGGCCAAGCAGTAGAACCACATCTTCCAGAATCCCATTGTCTGCTCCACCGTTACCCTGGTTACACATGCATGTCTACTTGGTGAATATGAAGCACCAACTGAGTAACCGATACATGACATCAAAAAGGGAGGGTCTGCTGTGCTCCACTCCCTTCCTATCACAGACCCAAAGCAATTATTCAGTGAATAATTGAATTCAGTGGAGTTCATCAAAATACTGACATGATGTGCGATGAAGCAATGTTCCCCTGCTCCTGCAGCACCATTGGAAGTTCTCACAAACAATTGGGTGCTTTTGGCCAGCATTCACTCTTTTTAAAGTCATTGATGCCAGTTTCTGCATCTTTGAGATGCCAACATTAGATGTGCAAGCACCAATGGCATGATACAAATGACTTTTGAGCAGCATTTGAACCCTTAGCATGTTCAGCTACGTACATTGCAAATTTAATGTAGCTGGAGTTTGCAAACATTTGTTTCATGCATTACCCCCTTCAGTGTTCCAGCATCCACCAGATGAGGATCCTGCACTTACATCCATCAAGTTCATACTGACTCAACCAACACTGGGTATTGTGCCAGCAATTTTCCAGTTGCGCTTTACACCTAGAGATAGGCAAGGGATGACAAAACCACAGCCTGCAATGGGCACCAACAGCACTGGGTTCTGCCTGGTCACCAGGTACCCACTAAAGCCTCCATGTACTATTTAACCTCAGACTACCCTAACAGACAATTTATGCTCATCTCCACCATTTGGAGATACATCACATTGAACTTTGCCTCCAAGAGTCCTTTCTGCCCTTAGCCCTGACATTGCACGTTAATGAAGTCCACTGTGGTTCTCCACACTTCTAGCAGCCCCTAGACATGATTTACCAGATCCCTGACCAGTGTCTTTGCAGCTCCCTGACTGATGGTACATGAGTCCTCTCACTGCTTGAGGTTAACCTGCAGAACTAACCATTTCTCACTCCCCAAATGAACACATGTCCTGACCGCTACCAGCCTGAGTAGATAACTGACCGTGGCCCAGCCCCTAGACTGTGTGCCAAATCTACCTGTGACTGACTGACTCTCTGAACAATAGCGCAACTTTCCCACTCATTAACTGGACTAAGTGGACCCTCCGACTTTCTGACATGGCCATTTTGTTCAACAAGCGTGTTTGCAGTG
Organism: Stegostoma tigrinum; assembly: GCF_030684315.1. Classification (NCBI taxonomy): domain Eukaryota; kingdom Metazoa; phylum Chordata; class Chondrichthyes; order Orectolobiformes; family Stegostomatidae; genus Stegostoma; species Stegostoma tigrinum. The sequence continues at coordinate 40,511,000 of NC_081364.1, read as the reverse complement.
CAGACAGCTTGAGATGGTACAGATGCTAGTTTGGTATGTTGGTGTGCCATACAACAACATGGTCCCCCAGTAACTAAACACATTCCTACTGATAAATGTAACAAGCAGCCTGTCTGTGTGCCTGTTGTAAAGAGCACATCAATATAGCAGTACTGATAGGTTTAGGTGTGGCAGAAGCACCAACACACTAACGAACAAGGCAGCAGAAGGTGTGGATACTGCAAGCGCTAACAGAAAAAGTGAGATGCAGCCTGGTCCAATCTGCAAGCAGGGTCCCTCCACTGAGCACAAAGTAGTCTTATCAAGGGTTATGGGGAAAGGGCAGGAAAGTGGGCATGACAAATATCAGATCAGCCATGTCCTTATTGAAGGGTGAAGCAGACTCGAAGGGCCAAATAGCCTACTCCTATATTATTTTCTTATGGCCTTGTAGCCTATAACGTTTCCTTGCAATAGCTCTTTCAGTGCTATTTGCTGGTGTGCCCTGCAATACTAGTCTGCAAGTGGATTGGAGAGGTGCAAGAAGATTTCTGAAGTGTTAGCAAAAATCAAGTGCTAATGTCAGTGGACAAGGGGTGCTCATGGATTGTGCCCTGAAATGATGCTTGTTGCTGAGAAATATGGAGGTCTTTTCACAACCAACAGCAAAATAAAGTTACCAGGTCCCCATTTTGACTTCCATGTCGAGAATTCTCAATGTCTGGCCTGTTTAGTGCATTTGTTAAAATAGGACTAAATATTAATGAGGGAAAATGTACAGCTAATTACCATTTAACGAGAAATAATCCCCCTTAATAGGCAACTCATTGTTGTCTAATGAGGAACTTGCCTCAATTCCTCACAGTGGCATTAAAACAAATGTGGTGAGATCTTCCCAAAGTCAAAAAAGGCCTCACACGAATAGTCCACAAATTCTCACCACCTTATTGAGGCCTCTACAAGATTGTGCCCACGTTTTCATTGCACAGCAAAAACTACTGATCTAATCTTCAGACAAAATTAGTCCAAACTAAGAGGTACGTTAAGCATTGTTAGTCCATATGCAGTAACACTATTTTTTTCAGTCATGTTAACTCAAAAACCTTCTAATATTGGTACAGCAATGAAGTTATCCTGGTTCTGTTAGCATGAATGAGGGCATCAGCAACTCAAATAGCAACTATTAGATTTCCCCTCTGATGTTAAGGAACTATTTAGTATTCATGTAGCAGGAATATTGGAAAAGGTCAAAACAGAACAAGAATCTCTCTATTTGGCTGTGCAATGGGGATAAGTACCAAGACCGTAGGTTATTAGCTGAACACTGCCAATAAACCTTTCAATGTGCCAACTAGAGAATAAAGCAATTATAAATCCAGGAAGATATACACACCCAACTGCCCTCAGGAGCAAAGAATCTTTAAGAGGCTGTGATGCCCTTTGCTTTCCCAATCCCAACAAGAGATTCACTGGCATTGTGGGATAGGAGGGTGAAGGTGGGGAGAGAGAGAGGACAGTGACAAATAGTTCATTTTTACAGCAAATAAGCAAAGACTATTGAAGATGATTGGCTTCTGACCTCTGTTGGCTCGACTTAGCTCTGTACACCTAGATTTCCCTGTATGATTGGATGATTCACTTCTCATTTTTAGAGGAACAACTTCCACTTTAAGGCTCCACCCCAGAAAGAAAGATCATGATCTCTATACATTTTCACCTTGAGGGCAACTTCAATTCCACTCACATTGGATCATCTTTTGGGATTTAGCTGAATCTAAGCTTGTCATAGATGCATGTGATGGTAATATGAACACTTCACAATCTGTCTGGCTTAATTTAATTGGTAGGACCTTTCATTTAATTTCCCATTTTACGCAAGGACTGGAGTGAATTCATTCAAATTGCACAAGACTAATCCCAAATGAGAACTTATCTTTCTACTTAATCATTTTAATATCTCCCTCTATTAAATATTTGGATATACAAGTTACAATTTCTCACTTGGAAAGCTGCAAGCTGAATACCTATGCGTTCAGGCTTCGGTGAAGAATCAGTTCTATTTTGTCTGTCACCTAGATTGTGCTATCTTGCAGACGATCCGAAATTGTCACACACGGCAACATGCGCCAAAGTCAAACTTTCATCTCTCTTGATGGCCAGGAGGTAAAAAAGGTGCATAGATGTTCAATCAATTCTAATTAGCTAAATAGATAGGGCTGAGCTTCTTTAAATCAAGGAAATATTTTGGACTGAGTCTTACTTTGACAAAGTGTGTTTCATCTAATTTCATAGATGGTTTCTCTCCACAAGGCAAAATAAGATCTCCGGGAGTAACTTACCAAATATGTCTTACCAACCACTCATGCCTATATCATTTAATTCTTGCCCCCATTATGTCACTTTCCATACCTAGAACAACTCACACTGCCAGAATACCGTGGAATTGGCCTAGCATCCCTAGTGACAGTGCCATTTTTAGAAGGTAATTGTGTAGCTGAACTTGCACTGTTAGTTAGGAGCTGCCCTGCACAGTTCCCAGTATTTGTCTTGGGTGTGGCAAACAAGGGAAAATTGACGTCCCACATTGCAGGCAGCAACCACAAGGTCCCAGTGGATAGGATGGTGCAGCGGTGAGACATCAAAATTGGTAGTGGAGGCTGTGGCATCAGCCCAGACTGTCATACCACCCAGGTTAGTGCAATCATCAGTGAACATTCCCACGTTTGACCCTTATGATGGAGAGAATTTGTTTCAATCTGTTTTCGGAAGCAATCATCAGACCTAATCCAATAGGTTCATCACACTGCTCAGTTACATTTGTTATAGGACTGAAATGAAACAAAATTGAAATGTGAAATTCAAACAAATACACAAGGTTCCCCTGCAATTGTGGAAGAATGATTGTATTTCTCCTGCGATCCTGTAAGTGCAGACTCATTTGTTTCCTGAATAAAAACTGAAACAACTGCAAATGCCGTAAATCAAAGTCAAAAGCAGAAGTTGCTGGAAAGATGAAACAAGTCTGGCAGCACCTATGAAGAGATATCAGAGTTAACACTTTGGGTCCGGTGACACTTCCTTAGAACACTGAGGAAGGGTCACTGGGCCCGAAACGTTAACTCTGATTTGTCTTTGTTTATTTCCTGAATGCCTTTAATGATTGATGACTGTATTCCATTCCCTTCCCTTCTTCCTAACTAGCATAGTTAAGGTATGGATATAAATTGAAGGCTTAAAAACAAGGTTACACCTTTCACAACTTTTGCTGGATTAAACGCAATGACACAAACTTCAAAAACATCTAAAACAAACACAAAAAATATTGGAGTGCTGCAACTCACTGGAGTACTGCTCTGCAAGTTGACCCCCGTTATTTCCTGTGCCAAATGTTTGAGGTTTTTTTCTAAAATATGCATAAGACCTCAATTTACCTTCAGACCAAGATTGATAGAAAGCATGAAATTGGTTTCTGTACTAATTAATAATTATTATTCATTACAAGTAATTAGATTATAGCTACAAGCTAAACAAATATAAACCATTGACAAATAACATTGCTAACTAAAATTCTAATCCCCTTATAAACTCCCTCATACACAGAGACAAACAATCAGAGGAAATAAATTATACATGGAGATAGACAAGCTAGAAAGTCAGATCAATGGCCTTTGCTTCCCAATTCTGACATTGAAATGGTCCTACTTCAACTATCCACAAACTTGGTGTTCGTATATTTTTCTCTGCAAGTTTCCACTGTTTAGCAAGTAGTACAGAGCAACTGATTTACTTGGAAATTGCCTCTGATTCATCAATTCAAAAGCTACAGTTTACATCAACCGCTATAGAAAAGGGAACTTCTTTTTTAGGTTTAAACTGAGTTGACTGTAGAGAACAGCCAGCTTCTGGGTTGGAAGAAAGCCTGCCTAATTAGAATCATCAACTCATCCAGTAGAGAAGAGGCTGTTCAGCCCATGTGAGCCTGGATTGCCAAAGCTACACTAAATCTAAACTAAATTCTTTTCCTCTCTCTTTAATTTGTTTCCTGCTCCAAGTTACTGGGCCATCCAAAAACCAACGACACAGTAGTTGGCATGCAAATTATTGTTATTATTGATAGCTGCCTCTAGACCACAGACCAAGTAACCTCTAGTTGCTAACAAGAGCTGCACTGGTGCACATCTTCAGCTCAGCGTGTTCTGCAATCTGAACTTCAATTACAGTTTGCTCAGACCTTTGTTTACAAAACCCGCTGTGAGCAATCAGGTTACTTGCTTCCAAAACTACACTCACTCCTTTATACACTTTTTAAAACAGTTCATCCTCATTTTAGTTCACTGTTCTTAAAAAGAACAGCATGGTCCTTATAGGAGAAGCTCGTCTGGTGTGGTAAAGCCTTGTGATTCTTCGAGGCTCGTAAGACTCTTCTTCAGAATCCTAAAATTTTACCTCATTTACTCTATGCCCAGATGCTGCAGACCTGCTGAAAATTTCCCTGCAATTGGTTTATTCCCACATCCACAGTATCTTAATTTTATTCAAATACACTTAATGCATTTTTTGCATGGGGAGGTGGGGTGTTGGATGTATGAGTATGAATCCGAGGTATGTTACGTTGACTGATGTTTGATAGCACTCACGAGATAGGCTGATGGATAGATCTTTTGAAATTTGGAAGAAGATTAATTGCAATAGAAGTCTGATTCTCATCCACAATTGCAAAACATCATGGACTTCTCCATTGGAAGTGATGTCTGAAACCGCATGCAAATGATTAACAGCGAATGAACAGCTAAGTGAGGGAATTGGCTACGGCCTATGTCGTCAGTACACTGGGAAATCTTGCAGCAGGAAATCATTCACCTTATCTCAACAAGTCACTGCAGCAAAATTAACTGAAGGAAATTAAATGAAGTAAATAGCCTTCCCTAAAGAGAGGTGAAGTATAAAGGGCACGGATGAACCTTTAGACAAGAATCTTAAACTGACAGCTCAAAAGGAAAACCTGTAAAAGTGCATTATACAATAACTTGCTTATTTATAGTGCTTTAATTGCAAGAAAAATTTTCAAGGAACTTCATTAATAAACAGCACCTCCTGGTGAAATCTCGCCAGAAAATGACATTAAGTGTCACTCTTGCAATGAAAGGTTCAGATCAGCTTGGATCCTTTGGGAAATGTTCTGTATACATATTGCTAATCTGACGTCAGAAAGCTAACCTTGTGTGGACCAGAGAAATCGTGTTTTACATTCTGGTTGAGATTATCAGCCCAAAGAATAGGTTAATAACACAACAAAATAAAGATATGCAGCAGTGACACAAACTTCAGAAATTGCAACAAACACAGAAAGGATGAAAATTCCTATAAACAATGCATTCCTTTAATGTAAGAAAACATTGGAGAGTGACAATAAATTGTACCCTCCATCTTTTCAAAGCTTTCATATTTTAAGCTTTGACAGATGAAGAAGTGAATGAATTGAGAGAAAATGACGATGAATTTAAGATAAACCACTAGAGGGCTCTGGGCTCCTGCATTGCCTCAAAGGATTTATATCTGTTTGACGTAAAGTACACAATATTCATGAATATTTTTGTAGCATTCTACATAAATTTGCTAAAGATTCAGATCCTATAACCTGCTTCAAAAAATGATAGGCCTTGTAATGCCAAAACTTCAACCCTTGAATGTAAAGGGTTTCAGAACAGCAGGCATGAAAATGTGGCTCAGTCAGTAGCATTCCTGTCTGAGTCACAAAGTTGTGGGCTGTTGGGGAAAGCTGCAAATATCAATTGCTACAGGAGATGAGAAATAACCAGGAAAAAAAACCCTCCAGCTCAGGACACTAGTAGTGAAATAAGTAATGCCTCCCCTGTCGCAGGACCAGTTGCAGATGACAGCAACAGAGTGTTCTGGGTAGGCTAAGGTTGAAGGAGGAATTCTGTATTATTTTAAACACCTTAAAATCTATGTTATAGTGGCCTGTGATATTATCCTTGATTGTACACGATCATCTGATCTCTGAAATCAGACAATGCTCCGCCGAGCTGGTGTAGGTCTTGTGTTACAATGGGTCTCTATGTCCTAAGAGATTCACCACATAAGCCTTTCTCAACAAGCAATCTCCACTTTGTGAGAGTGCTTGCAAGTAAAATGTAGGGCTAATAAGTATTCTGTAAACCCACAGTTAACATTGATTGCACTTAAACACGTCATTGTGAGGAAGAATCACCTGCAACAAAGGGATTGCCATTGATGTAGATTCAAGTCCCACTCCAAAACCTCAGCACAAAGACATTTCAGTGTGGAATGAGGGCAATTTAGAATGTGCCATCCTTTGAATGAGACGTTATGCCAAGGTCCTATCTGTCTCCTCAGGTGAATGTAAAAAGCTCCTCTATTTGCGTAGGGGAGCTGAAGAAACTATCCCTCCCACCCACAGCCTCCAACTTCATTGTTCCCCAACCCCACACCGCCCACTTCTATCTCCTTCCCAAAATCCACAAACCCGCCTGCCCAGGTCAACCCATTGTCTCCGCCTGCTCCTTCCCCACCGAACTCATCTCCACCTATCTGGACTCCATTTTCACCCATTTGGTCCAGGAACTCCCTACCTACGTCCATGACACCACCCGTGCCCTCCACCTCCTCCAGAACTTCCAATTCCCCGGCCCCCAACACCTCATTTTCACCATGGACGTCCAGTCCCTATACACCTGTATTCCTCATGCAGATGGCCTAAAGGCCCTCTGCTTCATCCTGTGCCACAGACCCGACCAGTGCCCCTCCTCTGACACCCTCATCCGCCTAGCCGAACGTGTTCTCACCCTCAACAACTTCTCTTTCGATTCCTCCCACTTCCTACAGACAAAGGGGGTGGCCATGGGTACTCGCATGGGTCCAAGTTATACCTGCCTCTTTGTAGGTTACGTGGAACAGCCCCTCTTCCGCACCTACACTGGCCCTAAACCTCACCTCTTCCTCCTTTACATTGATGACTGTATCAGCGCCACCTTGTGCTCCCAAGAGGAGCTCGAGCAGCTCATCCACTTCACCAACACCTTCCACCCCAACCTCAAGTTCACCTGGACCATTTCCAACACCTCCCTTACCTTCCTGGGCCTCTCTGTCTCCATCTCAGGCAACCAGCTAGAAACTGATGACCATTTCAAGCCCACCAACTCCCACAGCTACCTAGAATACACCTCCTACCACCCACCTTCCTGCAAAAATTCCATCCCCTATTACCAATTCCTTCGCCTCCAACACATCTGCTCCCAGGATGAGGCATTCCACTCCCGTACATCCCAGGTGTCCTCGTTCTTCAAGGACCTCAACTTCCCCCCCACAGTGGTCAAGAACACCCTCGACCATGTCTCCCGCATTTCCCATAACTCATCCCTCACACCCCGCCCCCGCAATAACTGCCAAAAGAGAATCCCCCTCATCCTCACATACCACCCCACTAACATCCGGATATAACTCATCATCCTCCGACTCTTCCGCCATCTACAATCCGACCTCACCACTAAAGACATTTTTCCATCCCACCCTTGTCTGCCTTCTGGAAAGACCACTGTCTCCGTGACTCCCTTGTCTGCTCCACACTCCCCTCCAACCCCACCACACCTGGCACCTTCCCCTGCAACTGCAGGAAGTGCTACACTTGCCCCCACACTTCCTCCCTCACCCCCATCCCAGGCCCCAAGATGACTTTCCACATCAAGCAGATGTTCACCTGCACATCTGCCAATGTGGTATACTGCATCCGCTGTTCCATTATGGCTTCCTCAACATTGGGGTAACAAAGCGAAGGCTTGGGGACCGCTTTGCAGAAAACCTCCACTCGGTTCGCAATAAACATCTGCACCTTCCAGTCGCGAACCATTTCAACTCCCCTCACATTCCTTAGACGACATGTCCATCATGGGCCTCCTGCAGTGCCACAATGATGCCACCCGAAGGTTGCAAGAACAGCAACTCTTATTCCGCTTGGGAACCCTGCAGTCCAATGGTATCAATGTGGATTTCACAAGCTTCAAAATCTCTCCTCCCCCCACTGCATCCCAAAACTAGCCCAGCTCATCCCCGCCTCCCTAACCTATTCTTCTTCTCACCTATCTCCTCCTCCCACCTCAAGCCGCACTTCCATTTCCCACCTACTAACCTCATCCGCCCTCTTGACCTGTCCGTCCTCCCAGGACCAACCTATCCCCTCCCTACCTCCTCACCCATACTGTCCTCTCCACCTATCTTCTCCTCTATCCATCTTCAGCCTGCCTCCCCCTCTCTCCCTATTTATTTCAGAATCCTCTCCCCATCTCCCTTTTCTGATGAAAGGTCTAGGCGTGAAACATCAGCTTTTGTGCTCCTAATATGCTGCTTGGCCTGCTGTATTCATCCAGCTCCACACTTTGTTATTTCGGATTCTCCAGCATCTGCAGTTCCCATTATCTCCTATCCCTGATCACTATTCTCTCCAAAAATTGTCCCAGAATCACGTCACAAAGATGCAAATTATCTGAATAGCATTACAATGTTGTTATTGAAGTTTGGTACCCCATTTCCTATGTCATAACAGTGTCGACAGTTAAAAAGTATTTCATTAATTGTAAAGTGTTTTGAGAGTCATGACAGATACCATAGGCTGAATTGTGTCATTTTTTGCCTAAGTGCCTCTTTCAACAAGGTTCTTGATGGGTGGTACGCGCTGGCTTTTCTCAAGCAATTGTCCGCTCTGCAATTTGTTATTGCATAACCTGCCTCCCCATTGCCCAGCTGTTGCAGTCATCTCGAGGAGTTCACTACAGCTGGAACTTTATGAGGTTCATGCTACTGGTACCATACTGAAACCCAGCTCCACAGCACTCCAAGTGCTGCAAGCCAGGAATTTCTTGTTGCGCTAATGCAGTAGACACAGCCCAGAAGGAAAAGCTCACATTCTGCTGCACCAACAGGGACCTGGAGGTGTTGGAGGACAGGGTCATACAGGTGAAGGCTGCTTTCTATCCTGCAGATTGGCAAAGGAGGCCACACCATAAGCTGTCCCAGAAAAAAGCAGAGTCAGTGCTATTTCTTAGACAAAAGATAACATCCAGTAGTAATTGAGGAGGTAAATGATCTTTTGCACTCTACAAGTGTCAGTGCCACTGTCTTAATTCTGCTACCTCCGGCTCACTTTAACTCTGACACTCCTTAGCCCAGCAGTTCATTTGGAGCCTTGCAGTTGGACCTTGGTCAACTGTTATTGCTTATTGTGTGACCACCCACCGACTGCTGTCAAATGCTCTTGCAATTTATTAAATAATGTGCAAATTTCTGCAAAGATCTTTCTTTAATTCACTGTGTTGTGTGAAGAAACCAAGAGCATATCAACCGGTTAATATTTCTGCTCTGGAAACAGAAGGCCAGTTAGAAAACTCAGTCACGGGTGGCACGGTGTCTCAGTGGTTAGCATTGCTGCCTCACAGTACCAGGCACCCGGGTTCAATTGCACCCTCGTGCAACTGTCTACGTGGAGTTTGCATGTCCTTCCAGTTTTTGTCCAGGGGGTCTCACGGTCCAAAGATCTGTAGGCTAAGTTAGGTTGATTAGCCATGGGATAGGGTAGGGTGTTGGGTCTGGGTGTGATGCTGTTTAGAGTGTTGATGTGGGCTGAATGGCTTGCTTCCATACTGTAGGGATTCTGTGATTTTGTCATCAAGTTCTTGAACGGATTGTATGACTGCCACAAGATGTCACTGTTGCAGTAACTGAAACCAACATTTTATTTCAATTAGTTAAATATTTGTATTCTGTTGGAAAGTGGTGACTCGTGCAGATTACAAACAAAAAGACCAGTAGGAAATGTTTTTAAAATAATTAAGAATTAAGTAAATAAACTGGAGATGCAGGGCCAGGCGACCAATGGGATGTCCCTGTATGAGATAGGAGTTGGTGGACTCCGTTGTGGTTCACAGAGACCACATAGAACATAGAACATAGAACAGTACAGCATCTGCAGCAAGAGTTGGATGTTGAGGCATTCTGACTCAAAGTTGATGAGTTGGGAGTCTGAGCTTTGAACGAAGTGACATATCACAGAAAGCGAAAGTTACCTAAATGCTGTGTTTCAGGAGACAGTCACACTCCTTAGATTAACTACCTTGAGTTCAGTCAGGGGTCAGGGACAGGAGGGTGTGGATACAAGCAAGGCAGGTAAGAGGGATCCTGATCGTGTCTGAATGGAGCCTCAGCTCTGACCTTGTCTAAAAGGTTTGAGATTCTTGTTCCTCCAGTTACATGGAAAATTATAAAATCAGAGATAATGGACAAGGCAGGATTGTTCATCAGTCAATAAAAGAAAGGGACAGAGCGTGTGACTGTCATATTGTACGAAGGAACTATAAAAGTGCGGGGAATGTCCGATGACATCACAAACTGAAAGGCTTTGTATGTTTACGCACAAAGCATTCAGGATAAGGTTGGTGAACTGATGGCGCAAATTGAGGTCATAAGGATTTTAAACTAGTTAAAGGTGGGAAGGGCTCAGGAGAAGTTATCAAAGTTTCAAGAACAAGTAATAGTACAGAAAGTATGAAAAGAGTCAGGAATTTAACTTCAGGCATAGCAGATATGAGGACAACAATGAGAGAGGAGGGCAGTCAGTGTAAGATTAAGGGTATTGCATTTAACTGCAACAGTAAATAAGACCATAAGACATAGGAGTGGAAGTAAGGCCATTTGGCCCATCAAGTCCACTTCGCCATTTAAATCATGGCTGATGGGCATTTCAACTCCACTTCCCCGCACTCTCCCCGTAGCCCTTAATTCCTTGCGATATCAAGAATTTATCGATCTCTGCCTCGAAGGCATCTAACATTCCGGCCTCCACTGCACTCCAAATAAACTTGTAGCGCAGATTGAAATTGGTGGGTATGAAATTGTGGGCATCATAGAGATGTGGCTGACAAGGGAAGTCAGGGGCAGGGTGCCTCACAGCGCCAGGGACCCGGGTTCGATTCCCACCTCGGGTAACTGTGTGGAGTTTGCACATTCTCCCCGTGCCTGCGAGCGTTTCCTCCGGGTGCTCCGGTTTCCTCCCACAGTCCAAAGATGTGCAGGTTAGGTGGATTGGCCAAGCTAAATTGTGCGTAAACAAACAAAGCCTTTCAGTTTGTCAAGGGTGTGTGGGTTATAGGGGGATGGGTCTGGGTGGGATGCTTCAAGGGGCAGTGTGGACTTGATGGGCCAAAGGGCCTGTTTCCACACTGTAGGAAATCTGACCTAATCTAAAACAAGAAGGTTAGCTAGCTAGCAATATAAAAGTGCTAAGGAAGCTGAAGGTAGAGAAATCACCAGGGCCAGACTGACTACATTGGAGGGTCTGAAGGAGGTGGCTGAGGGGTCATTTTTCAGGAATCATTGAAGTCAGAGAGAGTCCCAGAGGACAGGAAATGCCAAACATGACAACCCTGTTTTAGAAAGAAGGGAGGCAGAAGATGGGAAATTCTAGGCCAGTTAGTCTAACCTCGATCATTGGTAAGATATTGGAGTCCATTTAAAGGGTGAGATTGCTGAGCACTTGGAAGTAATACAGGATAAAACAAGACCAAGTCAGCCTGGCTCCATCAAGGGTAGGTTATGCTGGACAAATCTGGTAGAATTCTTTGAGGAGGTGATCAAAGGTTAGACAAAGGAAAGCCAGTGGATGTGATCTATTTGGCTTTGCAGAAGGCCTCCCACACGGTGATGCACAGGAAACTGCTAAATAAGATAAGTGTCCAGAGTGTTAGGAATATTATACTGGCATAGATGGATGATTGGCTCACTGGCAGAAGGTAGAGAAAAGGTGCAGAAAAGTCATTTTCAGGATAGCAGTTGGTGACTAGTGGTGTACTGCCAAGGCCAGTGTTGGAACCACAACTGGTCATGTTATACAGAAATGAGCTGAACGAAGGAACTGGGGGCACTGTTGCTAAGTTTGCAGATGACACAAAGATAGGTGGAGGGGCAGGTCATGTTGTAGAACTGGGAAGGCTGCAGAAGGCCTTGGACAGGAGAGGAGAATGGGCAAAGAAGTGACAAATGGAATACACTGTGGGAAAGTGTGAGTATGTGCATTTTGGTAAGAAGAATAGAGATATAGACTTCCCTTTAAATGGGGAAGGTTTGGAAATATGAAGCACAAATGAGCTTAGGAAGCCAAGTTCAGGATTCTCTTAAGGTTAACATGAAGGTTCAGTTGGCAGTTAGGAAGGCACATGCAATGTTTGCATTAATTTCAAGAGGGCTAGAATACAAGAGTTGGGATGTGCTGCTGAGGCTACATGACACTCTGGTCAGGTCGCACTTGGAATAAATATTGTGAAGAATGTACAGGCTTTGGAGAGGTCTAGAGATGATTCACAAGAAAGATGCTGGGGTTGAAGGAGTTGTCATATGAGGAATGTTTTAGTATTCCAGGAGTGCTTCTCAGAAGAATGACAGGGTGAAATGATGGCTCATCCATTGTTTCATATTTGAGCACACTAGGGTCCCACTGAAGTCTAGCATTAATGGATGAGGCTGGTTTGATTATGCTATGGAAGTACCTCTTCTGTGAAGAATTTGGGCCTTAATTCTCCTGCTAACACCGAACAAGCCACTACAGAAATTTGTCAAATCACAAACATTGCTCTGTGACTTTCATTCGCAGGGGTGGCTGATAACTTCAACAGAAGCGTCATCCAAATTTGACTCATCAAAATTTCACTACATACTGACTCTTATCGTGAGCTCCTTAAATGAAAAAGTATGAGAAATAACCAAATTAAAAACAAGAGAGCTACAGAGACAAGGCTTACTATTTCTGGCCTCCTTTCTCAAGCAAGGGTTGAAATGCCAATTTCTGAGCCATAATTGCATACAGAGACAGGAAAAGTTGTTGATGTAAAAGTAAATTTGATGCATTCACACCTGAAGGTAAACTATTCAATAACTGCTTAAAAATATGAGGTTGCCCATTTAAAACAGAAATGAGGTGAGCTTTTTTATCCCCTCACAGGGTTATGAGACTTTGGAACTCTCTTCCTGAATAGGAGGTGGAAGCAGAGTCTATGAATATTTTTAAGGAAGATGTCAGTCTATTCTTAGAAAGCAAGAAAGTGAAAAGTAATAGGGTTAGACAGGAATATGGGTTCAAGGTTATAATTAGATCATCCCACATCTGACTAAATAGTGAAGCAGGCTGAATGGCCCACTCCTCTCCTTGTTTGTATGCGAGAACAGGGATAAAATCTACAATACGTATACAACTTAAGCTCTTTCTCTCCACATTAACAGATGGTTGATATGGTAATAGACTGTGTTCAAACATCCCACAGTGTACATCAAATAGCAAATGCAATCATGAAAAATGCTATGAATTTCTCAATAATTCCTGCAGACTTCATAGCCATGATAGGTCATCAAATGTCACTAAACTTCATGAGGTATGTCAATTCTTCAGTTTTGCTCATCTAGCTTTGGAACTCCCCCACCAAAAGCCGCTCCATCATGGATGGCCTTAATGAGAGCTCCTGCTCTAGTCAGTTGCCATCCTTTCGTGTGTCTAAGCTTCCCTGGACTCCAGGGCTGCAGTTTAGAAATCATTCACAAGTATATAACTCCAGCTCTTCACTAACAGGTGGTCTCACTGAGCCAGTCCTGCATCTGGAGTTAGCACTGAGCTCCAAACTTGCTCGTTTGCATCAAGTAAATATTCTTTTAGCTGGACTGACATTAATGCCTGCTGATATCTTCCAAGCCCCTCACACATTCCCCAACACAGACACGACAACCTTCCCACTTTCTCATCTCCCCATGGCTTCTTCTGACTCCTGATTCCAGCACTTAGCTGCCAAATAATTCTTAAACTTTCCTCCTGAGGTCTGACAGCACAGATCCATCCAACTGGCTTTGAATCCTCACTGACTCCTTTACCTAAAATATGTGTAATTCAGCTGTCTTCCCAGAAAGTATACCTAACTGCAGCACTCTTAACATCTTTCACTGACTGTAATTTTTTTGTTTAGAAGACTCCTCCCCTGAACTATCCAGAATTTCCTTTTGAAAACCTTTCAATACACCTCTCTCCTATTGATGGCAGGTTAAAATAACTAACATTTTGTCACAATTGAATGTAGCACCCGTCGAACTGCGTGTACCCTGAATGTTACATTTTCACTAAATGTGGGAAATGAATTGCAATTCATTTTAAGTTTCTGGATAATTGTAACAAAGCCGCCAAGCTCAAAATTCAAAAATGGTTACTATGTAAATGTCATAATGGAAACTTCTCTCACCTCATACTCTTTACGTTTGCTTATTGCTTCTTCGTACAACAAAAATCAATTGAAAATATGTCAGACACTTTGAAGACAATACATTCTTTAAATCAGGGGTGACATCTTCATTACTGAACAATCATCTGAATTTTGATGTGAATATGTTTCATTTCTTGATTTACTGATGAGGTTTCTGAACAATCAAATTAGGTAAAGGGCCTGTGACAAGACAAAGTTGTTCTACCTAAAGCTAATTCTATAAATCTAACAAATTTGGTTACATGTCAGAACTTTGGTGTTGAAGTCACGTTTTGTCCTTGTTATTTTTTAGTCCACATAGCAGGTCTGGTTTCAAAGCAAAGTGAATTACTGTTTAGCATTCCTCCAAGTATATTTTGTATCTCTGTGCTTATATTAAGATAAAACAGAAAATTCAGGGCTAATGTTTGACAATCTCTATTGTCTGTATAATTTACATTCCAGTGGTATCCAGATTATATTTTATACACCTTTCTACTTTAAGCTAATCATTGCTGAGGTTAGTTTGGCATTTTCTCCCATGTCGGGACATTAGATTTCCATATCCACAGCGATAGTGTCAAATGCCTCTTCCCCAATATGCATGGCACTGCTGTTATTTCTGGATGTCAAAGGTTAACATAACTAACAGCCGCAGTGAATGACACATGGAACAAGAGAAGCATATTCCAGTTGCATACTTTTGTGTAATGTCATTGAAAGCACTTCAGCAAGCAACATTTTCTTTATCTCAAATTCAAATTTATCTGCAGACATTTTAGCAATTCCCAGTTTTTGTCATTATACAAAGCAAGAATAATACAGTAAGTATGTGTTTCTGAACATGTTGTATTTTCCATCCATACTCAGCTAATTTTTAATAACTGGTGGGAAGAGTCATATTGTAGGGTGTCATGCCTAGTTAGTAGGTGTGAGATTTTTTTAAACTGCAAAATGTCACTCCTGCAGTTTGTCTTATGCAATATCTTGTTTAAAAAAATTAAACTTTCATTTCTCCTAACTCCTGCTTGTGAGGCTGTGCTTTATTTATTCCTGAAGTACTGGTAATGCTGCCTGATTATATAGTTCTAGCCATGTGTACTCAGTGTTAGCATTCATATTGAGGTTCATTTTGGGTTCCTGTACTACTGGAATCAATGCTTGTTGGAAGAACTGTGTAGCTGTCACTATGTCTTTGTTCTGTCTCTTGTGGTAAGGTGTAGGTGTTCTGTGCGTGTGTGAAATTCAGCATTCATCTCCATCTTGGTATTGTTTTTTTTCTCTCTCTCTTCTGCTTCTGCGGTTTACATAGAACTGTGCTTGTGCATTGTGTGTGGCTGTGTGCATGTGTGTGTTTGGGATTGGGGGCTGGTGTAGATTCAAGGTTTCATATGTTGCCATGGCAGCAGCCGGAGGATGTGCTGCATGTGGCGCGCTGGGTTTAAATGGCTCACAGGGATTTTGAGCGAGTGTGTCAGGGAAAGTCGGTCAGTCTCCTGACAATGGTTTTTGTATATAATCTTAAATAATACTGCATAAAACCACCATACTTAGTGGATACTATCAGACACACCAAGAAGCCAGAACCATTGTTTTGTGCCCGAAAATAGATCTATGTGCACATCAGGACACACTGGATTCAGGATAAATTTACAGCCACAGTCATTTTGAAGAAAACCCACATTGAATCAGGAATTATTCTGACGCTGAATTGGAAAGTTAAATCGCCCAGCTGCTAATGTAGGATGAGTGATTACAACAGTTTAACTAAAGCCAGTAGTACAGAGATAACATTAGTGACTAATTGTGATTAATTCATCTGACTGCTCAGGTAGATTTTGTTCATTCCAACCTCATCAGAGCTGATTTTTGCTCCTAATTAAAGCCTGTGCAGTTCAAACGATTTTTCTTTTTTTTCCCATTCACTAATTTAATTAGTACTGCTGTCATTCAGCTAGTTGCCAGAGCCTCCTGCTCCCAGCTCGAGCACAACCATTTAATGAAGGTGGTTTCACTGCTGGGACATCAGTTCTCCTTTGGGTTATTCCCAGAGGGTCAGAAACAGAAGTGATTTTGAAATGCCTTGCAGCCAATGACCAGAAACATCATCTCAGTTCAGACATTATCGCCTGCACATTTTCTGTTCTCTGCTTTAGCAAATTGCAACTCATTCCACTCTGCCAGCTGTCAGACAGCATTGTGTTGTATTCAGTAAAAGAATGGAGAATGCCCATACATAATTTGCAACAGGGCTATACACGCTTATGGTAATATTAGTACATCTTGTTTGCACAATCTAAAGTAACCATTCATTTGGAGTTGGGATGAAGAGTGCAGAGCAAAAACTTGACCTTTGATGGCACAAAAAACATGCAGGGAATGACGAAGTGTGGAGCTGGATGAACACAGCTGGCCAAGCAGCATCTTAGAAGCACAAAAGCTGAAGTTTCGGGCCTAGACCCTTCATCAGAGAGGGGCAGTGGGAGCAGGAGAGGGTTCTGAAATAAATAAGGAGAGACGAGGAGGCAGATTGAAGATGGATAGATGAGAAGATAGGTGGAGCGGACAAGAGAGTTGCAGTGGGAGAGAGACCCCCTGAGGCTTGTCCAGAGGGAGGAGGGTAACTTCACTATGTGGTTGTATGCCATGACTGGTTTGGTTGCTTAAACACTTGTAAGCTTAGATTTTAAAAAAAGAACTTGGAGGTTGTAAATCAGAATCAAAAACACAGATTGCTGGAAAAGCAATTCTGACAGCATCTGTGGAGAGAAATCAGAGTTAACATTTCGAGTCGAATCCTAAGGAAGGGTCAATTGACACGAAACATTGACTCTCATTTCTCTCTAGATGCTGCCAGACCTCCTGAGGCTTTCCAGCAATTTTTGATTTTGCTTTTGCAGTTGTAAGTTTAGTTTAGCACTTATACCAGTTCCTTATCCATACTTTTAAGACCCACACTATACTAAAACACAAAAATCAAATGTTTCCTTGATTCATTCCAATACCATGTCTTGAAATATACTCTATTTCTGTGGGTTTCTTAAATTTATTTTCCTGTTCAGGGTTTACAAACTTACAACATCATTGTTTGCAGATGCTACACAAGACTTGCCTTCATGCTGCAAGCAAAGACTGCTCCTTGTGTCTCTAGCTGCTCGTCTCCAGAAGTCACAGCAGGAGGTCAGAAGGTGCAAATGTGAGTGGGAGATTCAGAGAGAGCAAGTATTGGAATGAGGGTGGGTCAGGGAGCAGGGATCCAAAATGTTTTGGAGATCAAGACCCTTGCTCAGGAGGGCTAAAAAGATAATGGGGGGAAAAACGAGAAGGAGAAACCATTAGAGTGCTTCGAATAATAGCATTCCTGCAGTTTGGGAGCAGGTCATTCAGCCCATCATGTCCACACCAGTCCTTCAATGAGCAACCTACCTAGACCCACCCCTTCTACCCTGTCCCTGTAATCTTGCGTTCTCATGGCTAATTTGCCTAGTCTGCATATCCCTGGACACTGTGGGCAATTTGGCTTGGCCAATTCACCTAACCTGCACATCTGTGAACTGTGGGAGGAAACCGGAGCACCCAGAGAAAACCCACACAGACACAAGGAGAATATGCAAACTCCATACAGAATGTCACTCAAGGGTGGATTCAAACCTAGGCCCCTGATGCTGTGAGGCAGCACTCCTAACCATGGAGCCATCCATTTCTGTCATCGCTTGTTCTCTTGTTCCATTGTGAAAAGTACTAATATGACAAAAATTGAATATGAGCATGATAAATGGAAAGGAGCCATATTCTCAGCGTCTATGGATTAGATCTGGAAATGGGCCACTTCAGAGAGATCGAATTACCGCAGGATCGCCAGCACGCATGCAATTGTACCCCACAATGAGTGCCTATCTACAGGAAAGGAGGGCATAAAATTTGAGAGAAGGTCCAACTTAAAATCATTTGCCCCGATGGATCATGTCAGTGAGCCCAGCTCATGCAACAAGTGTTTTCATTTCACACCTGCTGTAAGTGTGACTGACATCCATTAGCTCCATGAACACAATAGCAAGCAAAATGTTTTGACCTTCCACTTGATCCTTTAATCCCTTCACACCAATTTACAAGATTTCTGTAGCCATCTTTAGTAAACGCTGAAAGGACTCTGAGTGTGAGGCAGCTCTCGACTGGCCATCTGTTTTTGCTTGTACCGGTAACTGGATATTCTTGTGTAAATAAATCTCTCAAGTCCTTGGATCTGAACAGTACCAAGCCTGTTTTCAATTCTGTGCAACTAGCAAACTCTGGAAATGCTAATGTAATGCATTTAGTTCAGCTTTTGCTGGAGCACCCTAAAAGTTATCTCTGGAAGTAACCATAAAAACAATCAAGATCTATTTGAAGGAAAGCAAGCTAAGCGTGGGAGAGACAACGTATCAGAAGAACCTGCTAAAGGTAAAGGAGCAAAGGAATGTCACGTGAAGAATAGAGCAGTTGGGCTATCTTTCCCATTCCTGTGCTGTCGGCTCCATATAATTCATTGAAATTATTCTGTAATTAGGAAAGGCAGAGCTGGCACTTGTAAGAATATTACAATGCCATTGATGGAAACAGAAGCCTTGATATTAATGCACAGGGTGGATTGGGAAATGAGGGGAGCAAAGAGAATATAGGCCAGGGTGAGCAATTAACTTTCATTACAAGGCTCTCAGGCCACAGTTCTGCATTTAGGCTCTGAGCTCCACTTGAACCTGGCAGAAGTCACTACTGTAAAAAAATACATTCTGGGTGTACTGAAGTTCCCTTTGTATACTGGGTCGCACCAATTTATGCCATTTCCAAGTTTTACTATCTTCTCTTTTTGGGTGAAACTTGGCCAGCAAGCAAGATTTCAGTCAGTAGGAGGCAACAGGACCTGTGGATAATTGAACTGACTGATTATGATACCGACTGTGATCTTCCACAAACCAATGTGTCTGGCTATCATGCACAATTTTAATGTCTGCAGCTGGTGACATTAAACCTGTGTAAAGTCACTAATAAAAACGATTCATTCCTGAATCCCCTCTGTGAGGAAAATAATGATCTTCTATCTCAAAATGTGAAACTACTTTCAGCATAATACTATCCAGCATAATAGATCTAATTATGAAGTCTGTCCCAGAACATTGGAAACACAGACTTTTGGATTTGGAGGTGAGAGCATAGAAGAAGTTTCAAACTAAAGTTCATTTGTTGTAACTAGAGTTCTGGGATCGATCAAAATGAGATGGAGTTTTAAAAAGAGTAAGGTCAGATGCTGGATTTGGAATGATCTCCAGTGAGCCTGATATTATGTGTAGTTCTAAATGTTCCATGTTTTGGTACCTGAATGGCAGGCTATGCTGTGAGACGTTTAGCAATTAGTGATTATTTTCTGTTCTAATGCAGAAATCAGCAGACCTCAGAGTTCATCCTTGTTGTAATGACTTGTAGTCATGCTTCATGCCAAATCACTTACAAGCAAATTGAACAATTAAGGGGCAGAACAGTGGGAAAACTGCCCAGTAACAATTTCATGGCAGCTAGTATTCAGCCAACAAAAGTTGGCCTGAATATTACTTTTACTGCTATTTAATGCATGAAGCACACTTCCAATATTTATCTTCCAGCAATAATTCTTCTGCGAACTGAAGACACTTGATGCTTGCAGCCACTGTTTATAATGAAAAGACCAGTACTGCCCTTTTCAACAAATCATTATACAATGTTCTGGGACAGACTTCATAATCAGATCTATTATGCTGGATAGTATTATGCTGAATGTAGTTTCACATTTTGAGATAGAAGATCATTATTTTCCTCACAGAGGGGATTCAGGAATGAATCGTTTTTATTAGTGACTTTACACAGGTTTAATGTCACCAGCTGCAGACATTAAAATTGTGCATGATAGCCAGACACATCGGTTTGTGGAAGGTCACAGTCGGCATCATAATCAGTCAGTTCAATTATCCAAGGACGGCATCTATTTATTTTGAGAAGAGCTAAAAATCATTTACTTTTAATTGCATCCCAAGATGGATGTAGGTGGTGCTGGGCAGAAGTGGGAGGCAAGGATTGTAAAGAGATACAGCCAATTCTACTGGCAAGAAAAATTACGGCATGTAGAAGAGGTCAAAAGACCTGCCATGCCTCTGGCTGAGAACAGGGATGGAAAATGCCAATGGAAAAACAGGTAATCAGTCTGGGAAGCTAGTTTAGTTGAGAAGGACCATTCTCTTCTCAAACACAGAACTGGTCAAGCTTTGAAGCTGACTAAGTAAAATCACGTTTCAACTATGAAGGCAGAGTTTTATCAGTGTTCTTGACCCTCAGCAAGGATCTCTGTTGGTTTAATCAGAGTGAAGCTTGATTAGATCTGTTGTTCTGTATAATCAATGGCTGTCTATTAAATAAAGCAACTTAACTACTGTGCCTCACTTAGGCTTTCAGCCTCTGTCCATAACAATTGAAGAGACTAGCATAAAAGTATGTGGGAAAGATGCAATATGCAGTTCATATCATAAGATTGCAACACATTCGCATGCTCCAGATAACATTATCTTAAAAAGAGACATTGAGCAACAAAGTCACACTGCAAAAACATGATATGCGGACAATTCACCAAAGTTACGAACATTGATCTCTCTGAATCCACAGCAAACCCAAAAGATCCAACAATTGTCTTCCAATATTCAGGCACATTTATTTAAAGGAGATATTAGACTGTAAATAGATAACAACTCTCAATAATGTATTCAAATAGTAATTGGCCTAACAATTCTGCGATTCCTAAATACGTTAATCAGTTTTCATCCAATATTTGGAGGTTGGCTAACGTGATGCCATTACTTAACAAAGGTTGTATGGAAAAGCCATGGATCTACAGATTGGTGAGCCTGACATAAGTGGTGGGCAAGCTAGTGATTGTACAGAGGGAATTCTGAGGGACATGATTTACAAGTATTTGCAAAGACAAGGATTGATTAGGGATAGTCAACATGGTTTTGTGCATGGGAAATCATGTCTCTCTAATTTGGTTCAGTCTTATGAAAAAGTAAAGTAGAGGATCAGTGAGTGCAGAGCGATGGACATAATCTATATTGACTTCAGTGAGGTGTTCGACAGGTTGCTCATGGTAGTCTATTTAGCAAGGTTAGATCACATGGAATACAGGGAAAACTAACCATTTGGATATAGAACAGGCTTGAAGGTAGAATACAGAAGCTGGTGGTGGAGAGTCGCTTTTCAGACAGGAGACATGTGCCCAATGGTGTGCCACAAGGATCGGTGCTGGGTCCGCTGCTTTTCAACACTTACATGAATGATTTGGATGTGAACATAGGAAGTGTGGTCAGTATGTTTGCAGATGGCACTAAAATTGGAATTGTAGTGGACAGCAAAGTATGCGACATCAGACTACAGTGGGATCTTGATCAGATGGGCCAATCAGCCAAGGAGTGGCAGATGGAGTTTAATTTACATAAATATGAGGTGCTCCATTTTGGAAAGGCAAATCAGGGCAGTACTTATACACTTAATGGTAAGGTACTGGGGACTTATGATGAACAAAGAGACATTGGAGTGCAAGTTTGTCGTTCCTGAAATGTGGAGTCACAGGTAGGCAGGATAGTGAAGTATTTGGTATGCTTCTCTTTATTGGTCAGTGCATGGAGTATAGAAGTTGGGAGGTCATGTTGCAGCTATAAAGGACATTGGGTAAGGCCACTTCTGGAATATTACATGAATTTCTGCCATCCCTGCTCTAGGAAGGATGTTGTGAAAATTGAAAGGATTCAGAAAAGATTTACAAGGATTTTTCCAGGATTGGAGGGTTTGTGTTATAGGGAGAGGTTGAATAGGCTGGTGCTATTTTCCCTGAAGTATTGGAGGCTGAAGGGTGTCCTTATCGAGGTTTATAAAATCATGAGATGCATGGATACGGTGAAGAGCCAAGTTCATTTCCCCAGGGTAGAGGAGTCCAAAACTAGGGGACATAGGTTTAAGGTGAGAGGGGGAAAATATAGAAGTGACCTAAGGACAACTTTTTCACGCAGAGGGTAGTGTATGTATGGAACGAACTGCCAGAGGAAGTGGTGAAGGCCGGTACAATAACAACATTTTAAAGGCATCTGAATGGGTATATGAATAGGAAGGGTTTTGGGGGATATGGGCCAAATGCTGGCAAATGGGGCTGGAATAATTTAGGACATCTGGTCAGCATGAAAGAGTTGTACCAGAGTCTATTTCTGCGCTGTACAACCCTATGACACTATCAATCAAATGAAGTGTATGAATCCAGAAAACATGAAGTGAAGCCCAAATCATTGCTTCAAAATAGGTTCTTTCCAAATGTGAAATGAGTATTTCTTTCTAGATAAGGGCCAATTTGGATTCCGGGAACAATATTTCAGGAAATGAGGCATACTTTTAATAACTTGGTCTTATTTTGTTCAGGTTCTATCTTAACCTCTAGAGCTTCTAGATCCAAACATGTTGATAAAGCTGTTTAGATTTGGGCATATGTCATCAATTCTTGTAGATGACAAAACAACAAGCCCAAATGGGATGTTTCTGCAGCAAGCACAGTAGCATTTGATTTCCATTTTCAATTACAAAGATCTCCTGCAGCATGTTAGAGTAATAACCAAAAATTATTGTCTGCAGAGACACTGCCAGGATAGTTGAATCTGTAAGCTACATCTATAGCACAAAAAATCAGAAGACATCATTTGTATGTCAATCATTTTCTATTGTAAAGAATTGCAAAATGCTCACTGCCAATTGCATGAAATCAAATGAAGTTAATAAGGAGGAAGTGCGAAAGTGAGATGAGAACTACTAAGGAGAATTAATGTTCAGTCTGATCTTAACATTAAACAAACGAGCCTATAAATATTATCAGTATTGTTTTCTTTAAACAACAGTCATTCTCAAATGGCATCCACCGACTTATAGGCTGACTCAAAAATTTCCAAAAACATCCACTTCCTCCACCACCAAAGCTCAGAAGCGGCAGTGTGTACTATCAATAAGACACACTGAAGAAATTCACCAAGGCTCCTGACACAGCACCTTCCAAACCTATGACCGCCACCATCTAGAAGGACAAGGGCCACAAATACACAGGAACATTACCTCCTGCAGGTTTCCCTCCAAGCTACTCACCATCCTGGCTTGGAAATATATTCCATCCCTTTTGCCTTGCCAGGTCAAAATCCTGGAATTCCCTTCCCAATACATTGCGACTATATCTACACCAAATAGTTGGCAGCAGTTCAAGATGGCAGCTCACCACCACCGTCTCAAGAGCAATTATATTTGAGCAATAAATACTGAGCCATGGCTGAATAAACCGATGCTTTATCCCTGGAGCATTGGAGTCTGAAGGGTGACTTTATAGAATTATAAAATTACGAGGGGCATGGATAGAGTGAATAGCCAATGATTTTTTTCCAGGGTGGGGGAGTCCAAAACTAGGGGGCTTGGTGTAAGGTGAGAAGGGAAAAATTTAAAAGGGACCTGAGGGGCAACTTTTTCATGTGGAGGGAGTATGGAATAAACTGCCTCATGAAGTGATGGATTCAGGTACAGTTACAACATTTAAAAGGCATCAGGATTGGTACACAATAGGTAGGTTTTAGAGGGATATGGACCAAATGCTGGAAAATAGAACTCAATCACTTTAGGATATCTGGTTGACATGGATAGTTGGACCGAGGGGTCTGTTTCCGTGCTGTGTAACTCTATGACTCCATGCCCATATGCTGTGAATGATTTTTATTTAAGAAGAGCTAATGTTGCAGTTGTATTAGCTCCACCCAACCCATCACAGTCTTTAGATGGAGAAATAGTTTTTCACAAGGTCTCAATGAAGATAGGCATGACATATCTGGCTCCTGATAGTTAAAATCATGTCTAATGAAATTATTCTTAAATTTATCTATAGTTATTATGTGATAAACCTTACCTTGTTATGTAAGACAAATGCCTTTTCTTGCTAAGACTGTCAAATGGTCAATCATCTGATAATTAGACAGGCTGTTAGAGTCAGCAAGACAGCCCAGTTCAAGCCCCACTTGCTCCAGAGATTTGTAACAGTATCTCTGAACAGGGCAATGAATAATATTGGGAAAAGAGTATCGGTGACAGCAAACTAGCCTAGCCACATGCCACTAGAGGTTGGTCACCAGAAAATATCTACAATGCTTTTTTATGGGATGTGGAATGCAAGGAAAAACATACTGGTGGGTTGCAAAGGTTCCTGCCCAGGGGCCAATGATCATTAGAAACATGAACAGGAATTAGAGGAACATATTCCTACCCTGCTCCTCTGATGATAGCCCCATGCTCCTGCTTGGTTCTCTGAGTTTTTTGCTCAGGCATCTCTCTTTCTTTTCCCATGTGTCCTTTCTGAGTTCATGTTGAGAACAGAAAGACTGCCAGTGACAACTAGACACATGCATTTAACTGATTTCTGCAGCTACATATCTGATTTCTAAAAATGATCATGAAAAAAAGTTTTAGTAATCATTTTCATAATAATGTGGATGAATTATATAGCAACAATTATTACTAATCTATTTGAAGAGAGTTCTGAAATTAAAATCATCAAGAAAGAAACTTTTTTTAACAGTAATGCCTCTATAATCATTCTTCACACAGCAACAGATAACATAAGTTTGATAGCACTGGAACATGGGAGGATGAAATTCTGAACAAAATTGACCAGTTAAAGAACTAGTTTGGCATTTCCTGCAAATTAATGCCTGAAGAACTTTACACTCAGGAGACAAGTTCTCACTGACCTGCATCATCAACCTAAAAAGCAGCTTTGAAACAGGCTCCAGGCACATTACCAGTAGCCATGAAGGTCACAGCAGGCAGCTGGCTTCTGTGTTCTCAGCTCCTTTCAGGCACCTTTCCAGTATTATGCAAGAATCAGTCAGTAAACCATGTTGCCTTGGATACAGCACATCATAGACACTTACTTTAAGAGAGCACATTATTGTATGTGTTTCCTAGACCAGCTAGAAATTCATTAGTTGCATTCTATTACTAGTCTATAAAGGGTCGTCGGCACTGTCAGCAGCACGTTCAAGGTATGGACACAGATCCACAAAGCCTTGGCACATATAAATATTAAAAGATCTCATTCATGAATATTGAAATATTGTCTGATGCCAAAGGATGTAATTATCCTGGCTCCCTGTACAACTCCTCCAAACTCGTTTGAACACCCGTGACCAGAATACTGAGTGAAAAGTGAAAAGCTGTCAGGTTGGCTCATGAGTGAGCAATCATGGGTTTGACCTCAAAACACAATTCCTCGCTTTCCTTTGAATGCAGCAAAACCATTCTCAGCACTGAAACACGTTTGCCTAATCACATACAGAGACTTTGGCACATCGCGTGTGTCAGCATGTCCTCACAGTTTGTCACTAGCTGCAGAAAATATTGGGGTTAAATTGGTAATCCCTGAAATTGGGGATTAACTCAGGCCTGCTGATTTCACTGCAGGAAGGGCACTAACTGTATGCTGCCTGCCCTTTTGAATGGGCTCTGTGTGCAGCCAGCATTTGTAACCCTTTCATTAGCTGCTCCCATCAGCAGGAGCTCAATATCATTACTGCTCAATACTATTTAAAGCATTCTAAAAGGGGAAGGGCATTTTGAATGCTAGTTGAGATTGTTTTGTGTGTTGTGGTGTACGTAACGGGGGAAAATTAGCAGGATCTCAAAAGTCCCAACTTCTGCTTTGGATGCAGAGCTGAATACCAGTCTCTAGACACAGTGAGGCATTTTCTTGCATGGCACTATGTTTCCACTGGCAGAGGTCATTCACCTCAGGCAGGGAATCAGTTAGGAAGTCATGTCCTCATCCGAGTCTGTCAATTGGAGTGTGGGCTGAAGAACAAGGAGCACCAGAAGCCATGAGGAGAATGAACTGTAAGAAACACAGAGGAAACCTGGAACTTGTGAGCTCCAGTCTACAGGGGCCTAGGCTACAGGAAAAGCAATGCAAACCATCTGACAGTAGATGGAGAAGTGGAGAGACCACTTGGATCATAGATAGACCCAGCTGTTAAAAACTTAGGTGGAACACTTGGGTGGCGGC
The DNA here is from genome assembly GCF_030684315.1 of Stegostoma tigrinum. Classification (NCBI taxonomy): domain Eukaryota; kingdom Metazoa; phylum Chordata; class Chondrichthyes; order Orectolobiformes; family Stegostomatidae; genus Stegostoma; species Stegostoma tigrinum. The sequence continues at coordinate 40,484,594 of NC_081364.1, read as the reverse complement.
CCCAAATCTGGGAAGCCATGAGCAAAGGAAAAAGATGTTCAAAGCTGCGAGACAATGTAATAAGGCTCAAGCAGTAATGGGAAATTAACAATAGGAGCTGAACTCTGTGAATAGAGATCCAGAGTTAAGCCCCCAGTGGTTTCCATTTGGATCTAGAGTACGAGCCATGAATGTCCTCTGCAGATAGAATGGCACAGTTGCTCAGTGGTTAGCACTGCCACCTCACAGCGCCAGCGACCCAGGTTTGATTCCACCCTTGTATGGAGTTTACGCAATCTCCTCGTGTGTACCTGGGTTTCCTCCAGGTGCTCTGGTTTCCTCCCACAGTCCAAAGATGTACAGGCTAGGTGGATTGGCCTTGCTAACTTGCCTGTGGTGTTCAGGAATGTGTAGACTAGGTGGGTTATACAGTGGAGGGTTTAGGTGGGATCTTCTGACGGTCTGCATGGACTTGCTGGGCCAGAAATCCTGTTTCCACACTGTAGGGATTCTATGATATGAAATAGATTCTTAGAGTTAAGGTTTTCAAAAGCATTTATAAAGATTTGACATCAGTGAATAGCCTTCATGCAGCCAGTGAGCTTGAATTGCACATGGCATGTAGAATGATAAACAACGTTGACCACAGAGGGAATGGGTACCCAGGTTTCAATGTACTGCACTGGAGGCCTTGAAAAAAGAGAATGAATAAAGATAATCTATATCCATGGAAGCTGGAGACTTTGCTGACACATGCTAAGAAGACAATGCCAAGAGATAACAGGAGAGGCCAATGACAGGAGTGCAACCCAAGGACCTGGAAACAGTGCAGTAAGAAGAGTCACAATCTCATGTACATTGTAAAGGAAAGGATTGCATCCTCAAACTTTTTATCCTACCAACTGCACCACAAACCCCAGCCACTGCTTATTCATTTGATTCCCGTCATTAATAATCAACAAACTCTATCATTTCAGCGATCATACTCGATGTTTATATTCTTTACCTCATCTTCATAAACACACCACTTTTGCAAGGCTCCCACTCAATCTTAAAGTTTGTACATGCTTGCAATTATTCAGTCATGACACCACAGCAGAAAATATATCACACTACATTTCCTCTCTCTGACAGCACTATGGGTGCACCCACCCCTCATGGGCTGTAGCAACTCAAGAAAGCAGCTTGTTACCACTATCTCCAGGGCTATTAGGGATGTGCAATAAATGCTGACCATGCCATCCACATCCCACAAGCAAATATTTAAGTGAAAAGCTGGTGCACCCTGAGGGTTGCAAGCACTAACCAGATGGGTCTGAGGAATATATATATATATATATAGGAGAAGAGGGTAGGAGTTCAGGCACACAGGAACAATCCAGTACATGTTGACCAGACCTGAAGGCACTAACCTATGTCTTTTTTTGTGGCCTTGACTCCCCAATATTATAGGTAGGGAGTTTACTGGAGAATTGGAATGCTGGGGTGTATGACAAGATTGTGTTTAAGTGACATCGTGCTTTGTTAGACTTTCACAATACGTTTTACATTTTTCTTAATTTGGCTTATTAGGTGTAAACTTTGCGGAGGTGTTCACAGCAATAGCATAGCCTAGATGTTAGACAGGATCATGCTGTAGTCTTAAGGGCACTCCTGCCATCAGCCTATTGAGTTCTTTGTTATTACAGATGGCAATCCACGGAGGTCAGGGATAATGCAGGTCTTGTTTGTCTTCCTTGATGACCTTGCATGCCCATCTACAGGATCTCAATGACTGGGTACTCAAAAACAGCAGCCAATTCAATAGGGGCTGTGAGGAAGGAGCTTCAAGGTTTTTAAAACAGCAGCAGTGAAAGAACTGTTCCAAATCAGGGTGGTGTGTACTTTGAGGAGGAACTTGCATGCGATGGTAATCTCATGCATCCCTAAGTCTTCGTCCTTCTAGGTGGTAGACCTCATGGGTTTGGAGGGTAACATTGAAGGAGCCTTGGTGAATTGCTGAATTTCCATTATTTCACTGTATACTTCTAAATGTAATTCTACCAAACTCTCATTTATCCACTATTGTTGCATTTACATTGATGGCTGTTTGCCACCTTCTCAACCTCTGGTCCTCTACCAGAGCATACTTTGATATTTTATCCAGAAAATTGGTCACCCTTGGTGAGTGGGCACAGAACGTCATCCTATAGTGGGCACAGAGGGTCACATGAAGTCACTGGAGAATGATCAGAAGGAAGGGGCACATGGCAGGTGAGGATGTCACTGGGAAAATCATTGAAAATAGGCAGTATGATTTGATTGTTTTTTATTTACGTGAGAACATGCAGGAAAAATTGGTGCCTGTATGCCTGCTTTCATAAATTCAAATAAAATATGAAATTTAACAAACTATCATTTGATGTCCATTGATTCCGGTTGTAGTTGAGCATTTCTGAGCTTGATCAAATGCTCTTTATTTTCTGGTCATGACAGCACAGAAAGCAGATGCTACACTGGCCAAACTTTTCACCATCCCCTTTCACGTGACAGTGTTTGCTGCAAGAGGAGCTCGAGCAGTTCATCCACTTCACCAACACCTTCCACCCCAACCTTAAGCTCACCTGGACCATCTCTCCTTCCTGGACTTCTCTGTCTCCATCTCGGGCAACCACCATTTCAAGCCCACCGACTCACACAGGTAACTAGAATACACCTCTTCCCACCCACCTCCCTGCAAAAATGCCATCCCCTATTCCCAATTCCTTCACCTCCACTGCATCTGTTCCCGGGATGAGGCATTCCACTCCCATAGATCTCAGATATCCTCGTTTTTCAAGGACCGCAACATCCCCCCGCACCAGTAATCGAGAACAGCCTCGACTGTATCTCCCGCATTTCCCACAACTCATCTCTCACACCCACTCCCCGCAATAACAACTAAAACAGAATCCCCCACATCCTCACATACCACCCTACCAACCTCTAAATCTAACACATCATCCCCTGACACTGCTGCCATCTGCAATCCGACCCCACCACCAAAGACATTTTTCCCTCCCCACCCTTACGTGCTTTCCAGAGGGAACACTCTCTCCGTGACTCCCTTGTCCATTCCACCCTCCCCTTCAGCCCCACCACACCTGGCACTTTTCCTGCGGGATGTGCTACACCTCCCCCCGCACCCCCATCCCAGGCCCCAAGAAGACTTTCCACATCAAGCAGATGTTCACCTGCACATCTACTAATGTGGCTATACTGCATCCGCTGTTCCCGTTGCAGCCTTCTCTACATCGGGGAAACCAAGCGGAGGCTTGGGGACTGCTTTGCAGAACACCTACACTCCGTTTGCAGTAAATGACTGCACCTCCCAGTCACGAACCATTTCAACTGCCCCAGCCATTCCTCAGAAGACATGTCCATCCTGGGCCTCCTGCAGTGTCACAACAATGCTACCTGAAGGTTGCAGGAACAGCAACTCATATTCCGCTTGGGAACCCTGCAGCCCAATGGTATCAATGTGGACTTCACAAGCTTCAAAATCTCCCCTCCCCCCACTGCATCCCAAAACCAGCCCAGTTTGTCCTGGCCTTCCTAACCTGTCCTTCCTCCTACCTATCCCCTCCTTCCACCTCAAGCCCCACCCCCATCTCTTTGCTACTGACCTCATCCCACCCCCTCGACCTGTCTGTCCTCCCTGGACCAACCTATGTCCTCCATACCTCCCCACCCTTTCTCACCTTTCCAGGCACCATCCCCACCTTTTTCACCTGTCTGTCTCCTCTCCACCTATCTTCTCCTTTATCCATCTTCTAGCCACCTGCCCCTCTCTCCCTATTATTTTCAAAACGCCCTTCCGCTCCCCCATTCCTGAAGAAGGGCCTGAACCCAAAGCATCAGCCTTCCTGCTCCTGTGATGCTGCTTGGCCTGTTGTGTTCATCCAGCTCTTCACTTTGTTATCTCATTGCTGCACGAGTCTGGTTCAAGTTACTGAACTAGAAGCACAAATACTACCTTTGAAAGTTGTGAAACTCAATTCAATAAAACTAATAATTCATTAATATTCACTAATTCTCACTAATATCCAATAGGGAAGGCTACCAATCACTCCTGAGAAACTGCAGTGTCATGTTCTGTAATTGATTTAACAAGTTTTTCAAATATAAAACAAAAACTGGAAAACATAACAATAGGAGGGATTTCAGACAAATCTATAACCTTTAAGACCTGATCAGGACAATATTGAGGGAATTCTATGGCAGCCCTTTAATCAGTTAAGTATTTTTTAAAAATTAGCTTTTTGGCAGTGACCTGCATAAATTCCTTTAAGGCCTGTTGGCTAGGCTGCTGGCAGACCATGTTTTCCAAAACACAGCTGGCCCTGCACTATTCAATTGTATGAAAGAACTCTGCAACAAGCATTAGACCCCTATTTGCATGTGCAAAGGGTCTAACATATGTTTCTTATCAGAAGGTCATGGCTTCAAGACCCACTCCAGAGATTTAAACACATAATTTAAGCTGACACACCACTGCAACATGGCGTTAACAGATGGATCTTAAGACATTCAGCTGAAACTCTGTCTACTCTTTCAGATGGACATAAAATACTCTGATTCTATTCAAAAGAGAGCAAGAGTTTTCCGACTGTTATGATAATTTCTTTATATATTCTATTCATGGCTGAGAACCAAATGGGACTATTGTAAATTTTGTACAGGAATTAGTTTTCACTGTATTCCAACCATTAGAGTGTCACAGGAATATTAAGCCTATGAATACAATAAATGTAAGCTGTGAGATGCTGCTACTGTTATACTGTCTAGTTCAGTTTGTGATGTGACCCACACTTTTCCATTTGAAAGCACACACTCCTAATCCCTAATTCTTTTCATATGTTTGTAATAATCCTAAATTAGTATACTTAAACGAGAAAAGCAGCAGGAATGCTACACACATTTACTTAATTTTGCATGACTGGTTTAAAACATACGTGAGCTGTCAAAATCACAGCTGGATACAAAATGCCAGCAAACAGAGCAGAAGCCTTCCAATATTTACGTCAAGCAGACTTCTGCTCCTGTATCATTGAGATTCTTTTAAAAATGTTTAATCTTTTCAAACGTAGACTTTAATCTAAATTCAGCAATGTAACTGAGATAAATTGAGATATGTTTAATCGAGTTATAATAATAAGTTTTATTTACTATATCAGTAAGTATTCAATCTTTATTACGCATTAATACCAAGAAGGTTAAGGGTGGATTCAATGGCAGTGATTAAAATGATATGAATCATTGATAAAAGTGAATATTGAAGAGCCAGTAAGAAGAACCCCTTCCACAGACAGAACTGATCACCCAAGGACACAGAATGAAGGTAATTCGCAAAGAATTTGTGGAAGCAATGGTTTTTGTTTTCCTTTTCTTATAAAAACAGTGCATTCGTTCAAATAGATTCAACAATAAATTTCAACAGGTAATTGATATATAGTTGAAAAACAGAAATTTGCAGGGTTATGGAGAAAGTAACAGAGCAAAACAAATGAACAATTTCAAAGAAATGGCACGATAAACTAAACGCCCTTTTCTTCTGCTGTTAGATTCGATGCATACATCGAGCAACCTTGAGTAATAAAACACTTCTCTTCTCTGAAAATAATTAACAAATCAATTTTAAAAAAAACATATTTTTATGGCTAAGAAATGTTTAACACTAGAACAAGATATTGAATTGAATCTAAAGAAATCAATGTGGGAAAATTTTTGCCAGATCAGCATTGACTAAATTGAAATCACTTTGACTTGCACCAGAAAATGTACACCTCAGATGCATTTCCTTCCATCTGATCCTCAAATTTCAACCAACAGCTCATAGCTTTGCAGCCCTGATGGATCCTGAACAGAGTTGTAAGTTCCATATTAAGACAAGTATTAAAAGTTCATAACCAGACATACTTTCATCACTACTTTATTGACAATAAGAATGCTTATTCTCCCCTCCAAAACTGATTCATCGAATATTGCTGCTTGCCTTTTGATCTCTGATCTTCTGAATGACGTTACTCCATAGTTAAAGAAAACTCAGACCTATCATCCTCCATGGACTTGATTTGTTTCCCATTCCCCAGTATATACTCTTCAAAACACTTGTTCTCATTTCCAAATCTGTCCATGGTTCTGTTGTTTTCTTCCATCCTTTACATTTTACTCTGATGCCTTGGCTTTCTTATCATAACATCAGGAAACACTCATTGATAACATCTGGACATTGCTCTTGACACTTCAAGCTCTCTTGACTGAACTTTGCTACATCTCCTTAAAATCTTCCTCATAACTTTTTATTGACTGTGCCTTCAGTCATCTCTTTCAACTCTTCTGCCAATTTCTGCTTGGTGTCTGCTTTGACCCATGAAGCATCTTAAGACAATTACTTATGTTGAATTTCAGTATGGACAGAAGTTCTTACTTGGGATTCAGTGGCAAGCTTGTTAGCCTTGTCCCAAGAACATCACACGACTAAATATATAAATAGACATTGTGATTCCAGTCAGAACAGATCTGAATTAATTTGCTCTATTTCCATCATCTTTCTTGTTCATGTCTACCAGTACTAAATTAAGTGTGCATGAATCGTTGAAGATTGTAGGCCAGATAAGCAAAAACAAATTGATTGAAGTGCATGTATGAGTTTCTTGAGATTTCTATAGCGATACTGAGGAGAAAATCCAAGAATATGTGCTAAACCCATCCTTAAAAAATAACTTGACCATATCTGGAATATTGCGATGAAATCTGAACTCCAAATTTCTGTGAGGACTTTGGAGTAGGTTCGGAAGAAATTCACTTGAATGGTTCAAGGCATGAGAAGTTATAATCAACTGGATAGACTACAGAAACTGGGGCAGTTCGCTTTTCAGCGGCAAAACCAACAGGAGATTCGATAGATTTCTAAACTCATGATGGTTTTGACAGAATAAATAAAGAGAAATTGTTTCCAATGTCTGAAAGATAAATAACTCAAGGGTACAGATGTAAGGTGACTGGCAAAAGAATAAATAAAGCAATATGAGCAATAGCAAAAGCAGAAGTTGCTCGAAGCACTCAGCAGGTCTGGCAACATCTGTGAAGAGAAATCAGAATTAATGCTTCGGGTCTGGTAACTCTTCCTTAGAAATAATACTAGCTAGGAAAATGTTGGTTTATATCCAGAAGATAGGATGGGGGGAGGGACGTTCAGGAGTAAATGATAATTGGGGATAGAGCCCAAAGAGAGAAAAGAACGGTTAGGCAGATGAAGTGGTTAATGATCTGGCTCAAGAGCAAAATGTCAGCTTCCATTTGGGAGGAAGTCCTGCCTTCAAGAATATCCAGCCAATTAGATGTCCGGCAACACACTAATCCAATTTGTGTCACAAGAAGCAATGGCTACCATTAGAATGATAGGTTACCCAATGTCTAGCATTGTTGGATACAGATGCAGTTAAGTTGGGCTACCCGGCCAATCTGGCAAGCCTTGGTGAGCAGGATGGATAATTAGGTTTGGGAGCTGTGAAGAAGCAGAACATGTTGGGAGAGTGTGGTACCATTCAGGCTGCCTCTGTTCAGCACCTCGTTCAGCTCGTCACCTTGGTACATGACATGGCCAACTCATGTCCATGGAAAATAACCTGCGTTAGTGGGATGAGGCCCTTAAATGCCATTAATTGGCCTTTTAAGGTTTCCAATTATCTTAAGGGTGCATGGGTCTCCCAAAGTACCCCGCTGTTGGTAAAATCCTAGCAACAGTCACGGTGCCACCACAAGGGTACCAATTCTAAATGTTCAACTATGTTGCTTCACATACTCCTATTTGAATAGATATTCTCAGAACAATTATTAATACATTATATCAAGGGAGATGTAAATTAGTCAGATTATCAATCCATGCAAGTTAAACATGCAGTGGTACTTCTGAGTATATTATAAGTCATTACTGATGAAGGATTACATTTCTGACTGAGTTAGATTCTGGAGGCCATCAGGTTGATGTTAATTCCTTTCAGCATTTTACTCAGCATGAATATAGAATGTGATACACATTACCTGACTTCCTACGTTGACACCACTAAAGCTGTAAACCTTTTTTGCCTTTAGTGTGAGATAAAATGCACAAGCATTCATAGCTTGAGCACAAAAAAGGTGAGTTGATCAATGTTATGAGAGACTTTGGAGCATTATTTTGGACAATCCAGAATTTGCTGATGCTGTTGAACAGACTGTGTATGAATCTCCAATGTAATTTTCATACAGGTAGATGAGGAGAACATCAGGACAGAACTGTGTCTTTATGCAGCAACAGTTAATGGCACACATCTCTGTCACCAGCAGACATTATGGATTTGTGGATTATGAATGATCCCCTCCCTGGTTTACCATGAGCAATGGTGAGAAAAGTGGGAATAGACTGAGAAAATGAAACAAGCAGCACCTTGACTTGAGAAACATTTTTGTTTCTCAAAAATGATATTACCCACAAACCTTAAATGCTGACTACTGAATCTCACCATTTAGCAATGACTACCTTATTTCAAAGCATTTGCATTTTGTTGAAGTCCAATTCTCCTCTCATTTGCCATGAACCTAGGCAATTCAAATTTAGACATGTAAATCAGATCAGAGTGAGTGCCTGGAGGCTGGAGCTCACCAAATGCTTGCCCACACCATCAGCCAAGTGATTCTTCATAACAACATCATTCCAGGGACACCATCCTTGTCAGGTGCTTGTTCATGCAATTCAGCATCAGTAAATCTTCACCACATCATTATACCTGCATTGTGTCCCAACTCAGCCACCAAATCAGCCCTTCAACAGGAGTGAAAAGGATATCGAGTGTGGTTGTGCCAGGTTGCTTTGTGCGCTGGGACAAACATACACATGTTATGCACTTGCACATGATGTGGCTTATGCCTTTTAGTTTACTTTCTCAGGGCTCCCTCACTTTGCATTTACAATGCTAGCATCTGTGTAGCTCACATTGCCTTTTGGCGTACACATTCTTCAGTGTTTAGTTACATGCTGCCAGCCTCTGTGGCTCATGTTGTTTATTAATATAGAGGCAGACAAATATCACAGTGGGCAGCACTGAGCAGTGAAAGGAATGGACACATTGGTAAGCAGCACTGAACTACACTAGTATTACATTCGCAGCACGAGCCAAAAGTTTATGTTCAAACACATGGCCATCGACTAGAAGTTAAACAAGAATAGTCCTTAGTCAGGTCAAGGGGATCGGGGCAATACCGCACTCAGTCAAGGGGTTTGTCTGATTCCAGACCAAGGCATTGACCATGGTTAGTCTGGGGTCTATGCCTACCAGAGTCCAGGGGTCTGTTCCTTGCAATCTCGAATTGACCTTATCATTCCTGCAAATCAGGTGCCACCAGCCCAGGGATAAATGGGAGGTCATTTGGTACCCTGTGGTAATGTCAGGCCAGGAAAGTGGGCCATGGTCAGTTGAGGCCATCCTCCCAAGTCAGCCTAGACATTGGGTCATGGTCTGTCCTGGGGTTTGGTCAATAAAAGTCAAGAACGTTACCATGAAGCAGATCATAAATTCTGGCAGTACCTTCTTTTATATTCATTCATAAGATGAAGGCATTACCCATCTTAATTGTGCTGTGGGTAGTTAAGAGTCAACCACATTACTGTGGGTCTGGAGCGCATGTAGGCCAGACCAGGTAGGGATAGCCATTTCCTTCCCTAAAGGACATTAGTGAACCAAATGGGCTTTTCCTGACAATCAGCAATGGCTTCATGCTCATCATTAGACTTTTGGTTCAATTTCTACCATCCACCAGGATGGCATTCGAACCTGAGTTCCCAGAACATTAACTGGGTCTCTGGATGAACAATCCAGTGATAATACCACTAGGCCATCACCTCCCCAGATACCTGCAACTGCCAGTAACTGTGCACACTTGCTAATCCAGAAATATGCAGCCACATGATTCCGAGCCCAATATGTCACCATTTAATTTATGTGTGACATCATACACAAAGCCCATATTCCGCATGTGCAGAAAACATGCATGTGTGGCTTTGAAATGGGGTTTAGCAGTAAAGTATGGCCATGTAGGGGGCAGGGGCAGGGGCAGGTGAGAGGGGCAGGGACAGGAGATGGGATCTGGGCTGCCCCTTACATCCAACTGTCCTTATCTCAGCTCCCCTAGTCTCTTCCACTCCCCAAGGTCCCCCTGCAAGGGCAGCATGTCATGTTCCAAACACTCCCAGGGACTCCCATTCTCGCAGCCACTTCCTACCTCTCCTGGGCATACCTCTGTACCTGGGCTTCCGTATCCCCTCGCCTCTTCTGAAATGGATTAAATGTTCATGCACTGGTGTCAGCAAATGTAGCCTAAGTCCTGTGAAATCAAACAACTTAAGCCTGAAAGACAGTGCAGGATTCAACTAAAGGTGAGCATCACTATCCGTGCCATCCGCTGATGTGGGATGTGAACTCAGGGCTAGATGGCAATCCCATCCCCATAGTCAGTGTTAATGGGAACTGCAGATGCTGGAGAATCCAAGATAATGAAATGTGAGGCTGGATGAACACAGCAGGCCCAGCAGCATCTCAGGAGCACAAAAGCTGACGTTTCGGGCCTAGACCCTTCATCAGAGAGGGGGATGGGGTGAGGGTTCTGGAATAAATAGGGAGAGAGGGGGAGGCAGACCGAAGATGGAGAGAAAAGAAGATAGGTGGAGAGGAGAGTATAGGTGGGGAGGTAGAGAGGGGATAGGTCAGTCCAGGGAAGACGGACAGGTCAAGGAGGTGGGATGAGGTTAGTAGGTAGGAGATGGAGGTGCGGCTTGGGGTGGGAGGAAGGGATGGGTAAGAGGAAGAACAGGTTAGGGAGGCAGAGACAGGTCGGACTGGTTTTGGGATGCAATGGGTGGAGGGGAAGAGCTGGGCTGGTTGTGTGGTGCAGTGGGGGAAGGGGAGATTTTGAAGCTGGTGAAGTCCACATTGATACCATTGGGCTGCAGGGTTCCCAAGCAGAATATGAGTTGCTGTTCCTGCAACCTTCGGGTGGCATCATTGTGGCACTGCAGGAGGCCCATGATGGACATGTCATCGAAAGAATGGGAGGGGGAGTGGAAATGGTTTGCGACTGGGAGGTGCAGTTGTTTATTGCGAACCGAGCAGAGGTGTTAAGCAAAGCGGCCCCCAAGCCTCCACTTGGTTTCCCCAATGTAGAGGAAGCCACACCGGGTACAGTGGATGCAGTATACCACATTGGCAGATGTGCAGGTGAACCTCTGCTTAATGTGGAAAGTCATCTTGGGGCCTGGTCAGTGTGGTCACACGTGCTCTTACATTTTATGTCAGAGGCACTTTTCAGGAAGCAGTGGGGGTCTGATGTGGTATCTCCCAATCCTTGATCCACAAATGCATCCAGGAATGTACAAAAGCCATTTTCTGCAGATTACTGCTGTCCATGTCCTCCTGCGATGTGGGAAATCAAGAAGCTCAAACAATGGTATTTTCCACCAGTGTTGGTTTCCTGCAGGTGCAGTGTGCTAGAGACTATATCTACATTGCTTTGAGAGCCCTCTATCACCCTCCTGCAGAAGGTGTCAACAGGAAAGGCCTTCATTCCTTCAATGATGAAACTCGGTTTGATAATCCATGCCAAATTTTGAGGCCTGTGCCAGATATCTAGGGAGCTGTCACAGCTCATGTATTATCAGTGAACTCACAGGTTCGTGTGCCCCTCCACAGTCCTTGGACCAGTCAGGGATGGCTCCGATGAGGCAAGGGTTACCCCCTTCAAACATGGCACAAGACAACTTCCTAAAAACCCTCAGCCTGATGCTGAATGGAAATATAATGCTGCCCACAATTCCACAGTGCAGAGTAGAACATCCACGGGTCTTCTCAGGGCTGTTGTAGCTGGGCCTAACAGAATAACGAAAAATGGTGATGGTGGGGAGCGGGTGGGTAAGGTCAGGGTATACCAGACGCAGATGAAATGGGAGATTGACAACAATCTTCAGATGGTGAACATGAGGATGAGGATCAGGATGTTTACCAAGAGGGTCATCCCACAAAATATGACAGAGAAACGTATCTTTCAGACTGAGACCAAGTCTAACCTAATAGAAACCCATTTTCAAGCTGAACGAAGTGTGTTTGGATTTCATATGATACTTTATTTGACAAGCAGCCCCTACTTTTGCAAAGGATATTTGTATCTTGTTATTTTTGCTGTTTTTGACTTCTTGTGTGGCCGAATAACTTTCTTGCTATCTCTGTCATACATACTTGATATCTTCAGGTCATCCCACTTTCACCACCTCACCTGTCCAATGAGTTCCCCTCCAAGCCATTCACCATCCTGACTTACAAATATATCTCTGGGTTAAAATCCTGAAGCTAACAGCATTGTGGATCTATCTACACGAAATGGACTGTGCTGGTTCAAGAAGGCAACTCACCACCACCTTCTCAAGGGTAACTAGAGATGTGCAAGAAATGCCGGCCAGCCAGTGCCACCTGTATCCTACAACTGAATTTTAAAAAGTAGCCTTGAGTTTCGGAGGGAAAAAGCAGTGATACAGAAAGTGCTGGAAAAACTCAACAAGTTTGGCAGCTCTGTGGAGAGATAAACAGTTAATGTTCAAATCCAACATGAATCTTCTCCCGAATTCTTCTGTTCTTCTCACCACAGATACTCCCAGATTTACTGAGTTCTCAAGTGCTTTCTGTTTACACTTCACATCTCCAGCACCTATAATACTTTGCTTACATTTTGTCAGTGAGACTGTCTTTGTGAGTTCGAAAGCTTTTAAGATTTCCATCAGGATATCATATCCAAGTGTTGTGCAGTGAAGTCTTTCATGATAGATAGCAGGTGAAAGGAATGCCCTTTTGACCCTACCATCTTTAGTTTGCCTTCAACATTTCAGAGTCCGTAAAGACTGTTGAATTGCCCTGAAATCCTTGAGCATCCTGCAGGGCAGCATTAAACGGTGAAGGCAACACTTTGGCAGCTTCTATCAATAAGCCACCAAGCTAGGAGGGAATGTGGTGATGCGAGCTGCCCATTCTAAACCCTCCAGTCTTAAATGGCAGTACGCTCCTTCGAAAAACTAATCCACAGGATGAACTCTTCCCACTAAAAACATATGGAGTCACCGCAAATTCTGCACATTCAATCAGAAGTGGGCATAAATGCAAAATGATGCATGCAGGTCAGACCCTACTATAATCTTTGCATGTTGTACTGAGGCTCAGTATTGTCCGCATTAAAGTGTGATGTCTTGATGTAGTCACCAATGTGGTAGTGCAAGGATCGTCGATATCGGAGGCTATCTGCAGTGAAGGAGCCAGTTGCTTGCGAGAGATAAACGTTGCTCAGCCGTTACAATTTATTTCAACCTTGCAATGGCAGAAGAAGTTGTTCAGCTTTTACTTAGGTACAATTTAACCAGGGTCAACATCGAAAATATTACTAGAACAGACATTTTAAGAGAGCGAGTGAAGATGTTTTATAAAAGTGAAAAGTTCTTTATAATGATGTTTTACCTATATCATCTGCGTAGCCTGAGTAAGTATGTTCTTTCTCAATCTCTGATTGCATTTAAGTGGCAACTGGGCTGAAGGGCGACTGCTGTGTGGTTGACCCCGTTAGCTTGGAATGCTTGGGTGCTAGTCCGCCAGAAGGCAACAAACGTAACTTTGTTTTTAAAAAATGTGAAAAAGAGAAAATAGGAAATTATAGGCCAGAAAGTCAAATATCATTAGCAGGCAAACACAAAGAGCTGTTCATGGTAACTTGGTAGCAGAGTACTCAGAAAATCACAAAATAATTAAGCAGACTGAACACATACTTGTAAAATTAGAATTATGTTTCACAAATCTGCTAGTAAAATGACTAAGAGGGAATCAATGAATGTAGTTGTACATATGGATCTTCAATAAGTTTTTGATAAGGTGCCACATAGAGGTCATCATACAAATTTAGGATTTCTGTGTTTGGGGGTAATATATTAGAATGGATTAAGGAGAGGTTAGTGGACAAAAAAAAGAAAGTAGTTATAAATGGTTAATCTTGGTTTGGCAGGCTATTACAGTACAATGCATTGAGGCAAACTATGAAGTTATAGAGTCGATAGCCAGAGACTATTTCCCAGGGCAGAAATGGCTAGCACGAGGGGTCATAGTTTTAAGCTGGTTGGTGGAAAGTATAGAGGGGATGTCAGAGGCAGGTTCTTTACGCAGAGAGTTGTGAGAGCATGGAATGCGTTGCCAGCAGCAGTTGTGGAAGCAAGGTCATTGGGGTCATTTAAGAGACTGCTGGACATGCATATGGTCACAGAAATTTGAGGGTGCATCCATGAGGATCAATGGTCGGCACAACATTGTGGGCTGAAGGGCCTGTTCTGTGCTGTACTGTTCTATGTTCTATGTTCTATGTTAAACATTCCGATAAAAAAGCGGAATATATTTTCAATGGTGAGAGGCTGAGTTATGCTAACATTCAGAAAGACCTGGACGTCCTTGTACATGAACCACACAATGTTAACAGGGATGAATGGCAAACAATTATACAGGCAATGGCACATTAACTTTTGTCACAAAATATTGAAGTATAATGATGCCTCACTCCAATTGTACAGAATATCGGTGAGGCCACACCCGGAGTGTTCAGGAAGAACATACTTGCCCGAAGATTCATTGGACTGGTTCCTGGGATTCTGAGATTGTCCAATGCGGAGATAATGAGTGGATTAGACCGATGTTTCCTGAGGATTTGAAGAATGAGATCTAATTGAGCCATATAAAATCCTTAAAGGGCTTAATAGTAAAATTTTCCCCTAGATGTGGAATCTACGACACAGTCATGGTCTAAGAATAAGGGTTTGGCCATTTAGAAGTGAGATGAGAAGAATTCTTTCCGCTGAAATGGTTTTGAATCTTTGGAATGTTCTACCCTAGAGAGTTGTGAAAATTCAGTTGTTCAGTCAATTTAAAATAAAGGTTAATAGATTATTTTGGGTACCAGGTGGATTAAGTGATACAGTATTATGGTTAACGTTAAGTGGAATTGAGGCAAATGATCAGCCATGGCCTAGTTGAATGATGGAGCAGGTCCTCTTCTGCCCTCATTTCTTATGTTGTTATTACAGGTAATTCACTAGACAAACATGCAGTGCTGGAAGCAAAGCAGGTTTTCCGCCGTCTTCGCCACCTATCTTCTTTACTCTCCATCTTCGGTCCGCCTCCCCCTCTCTCCCTATTTATTCCAGTTCCCTCTCCCCATCCCCCTCTCTGATGAAGGGTCTAGGCCCGAAACGTCAGCTTTTGTGCTCCTGAGATGCTGCTTGGCCTGCTGTGTTCATCCAGCCTCACATTTTATTATCTTGGAATTCTCCAGCGTCTGCAGTTCCCATTATCTCTGATACTATTTTAACCTCACTGCGAAGCCTCTTCCAGGGATGCCTAACCTGAAGAAGTTACCCTCCTCCCTCCGGACCAACCTCAGGGAATCTCTCTCCCATTGCAACTCTCTTGTAATCTCTTCGGCCTTGAAACTGCTCGACCATGTCCTGAAGCAAACCAGGACCAGTCACGGTTGGACATAGAGCAGTTTTTCTGCTGTCTTCGCCAGCTATCTTCTTTACTCTCCATCTTCGGTCCGCCTCCCCCTCTCTCCCTATTTATTCCAGTTCCCTCTCCCCATCCCCCTCTCTGATGAAGGGTCTAGGCCCGAAACGTCAGCTTTTGTGCTCCTGAGATGCTGCTTGGCCTGCTGTGTTCATCCAGCCTCACATTTTATTATCTCAGCTAATATAATGTCTTTTTTTAAGAGGGGACCAGAACATCTACAGGGAATTTTACTGGGACTTTAACTTTCAGAAATTAAAAAAACATTTATGTCTTAATCTTGTTTTATAGGTGCAAATTCAAAAGAAAATTTAACATAAATTGCTACCAGCGCGATGACAAACATCATTTCTTGAAAATTTCATCCAAAGACAGAATCAAGTTGGACAAACAGAAGGCTCATTTAGAATGAATTTCAAATGAATTAGTGCCTGTCATCCTTTGTTTTTTGTAGTAATCAAGAAAGTATCTACAGTGTGCAAACATTCATGCAGCGTACAGCAACTATAACGTAATGAGAAATGCTTTGGGGCACATTTACCTGCAATCGGTACCTGACTAAAATTAGACAACCAAGTGAATTTGTCTTTGAGAATAGAAAAGTTATGAACTGATGATGAACATGGAATAACATAGCTGTGCTTTTTTTCAACATGGATTGGTAATAGATATTTTTTACTCAATACGTTTCTTAATCACTTCAGTTTTGATAGCTGTAGATATTTCTGGAGAATCTCAAGCCAATAGGCGTTCTATTTTCTCTTGTCCAGTGTCATGTTATTTCTATCCAAACGTATAAAGGATAAAAACAAAGTTGTTTGGACATAACATGGCCTTGAATGGACAAAGGTCAAGAATTTTCTCGGCCAAACTGCATCATTCAAGCTACATCAAAAGTAGTTAAGTGGGCACTCATCTCAATTGCTATTTCTTTTTGGGATCATGCTGTGTGCCAATTCCCTTTAGTATCACCACACCAAAGTTCAGGTGTTCAGTATATAATTACAAATTATCCAGTTTGTCATCATTTGTAGACATTAGCTATGCTTCACGTTTCCTTCAAGATGCAAATATTTTAATGAAAACATAGCCCAGAGTAAGGAGCAAAATATAATACAATAGTATTGCAGCCTTCAAGCATGTCTCTGACATGAAATCATTATCGTCAGCAGTTTAACTTGGTGAAGAGCCACTAAGTTGCACTATGACCCTGAGGAAACCAGGCTCATTATAAAAATTACCTTGTGTTTGCTCTTCCTGATCCTGAGTCATTGAAAAACAGATGTAATGATTTGCTCAGTTGACCAATACAGCAGTAATATGACTAATGACAGATACAATAATGCATGGCAGACGTGTTGGTGGCTGCCTTCCATACCACAGAGAAAGTGAAATAGAGCATCAGCTGTGTAGAATTTTATTGCATCTACACATTGACATTTAACAAATTCACTCTTACTTGCTGGGGCAAATTGCTTAATAATAGGTTCAAAGTCCAGTTGTAAATTGGTCCAAGTGCTATCAAGGTTCAGCAAACTACACTGAAGGTTCAAATATAAAAGCTACATATAGACTTTCTGACATTTCCTTTACGCACAAAGCAACACTTTGAGTCCCTCAGCTGTCTTGGGAATAGTCATTGTTGCATTGTTGGATTAATGCCAATCATTATTGATGAGATAATTTCTGTGTGAAATGATGAGTCAATATAAAATCTAAATATCTGTTTGGGCTTTTTCTTTGAATATAAAGATAGACAATCTCTCAAGTCTTTTTTCAAATAAAAACGTAAAAGCTTTCTATGCACCATGTTCTCGATCCTCCAGCATGGTTCAAAACAATTTGGCTTTGAGCATTTTTACTACCTTTTCTAGGCTTGAATGTACTTCCAATATTTTTTTCTACACATGATGGAATGTTGGACATAGCTATGAGTTAAGTTACAAGACCATGTAACTATTTGTTTTCACACAGTGCACCTTGAAAATTAGTGCTTGTGTTGATTTGTCAGGTTTCAGGAACTATTGGACTGGCTTTTGCTCATTTTCTAGATTGCAACGGCATTTCTATCCCACTTCCCTGTATTATCCCAGAGTCTCTTGTCTCTTTTGTTATACTGGTTTTGTTTCACTTTGGCAATTCTATTCAACTGACCATTCTCCCTTGGTAAGTATGGACGGTAAATATCATCAGGCGATTTAATCATGGTACAGAGGCAAGAATCCCTGGCTGAGAGCTGAAACCTTTAGGCCTGGGTCCCATCCAGGACTTGATGGCCAAGGATCATATGTTCAACAATGCAGGCAAACAGGCTGAGTATCAACTTATAAATCCTTCCAATGCAAGCCAAAGGCAGGCAGTAAGAGCAGGATAGGTTCCTGGACAGACCTGTGATAGGAAATAATTGGAGCCTCTACCATTGCTATCTATTACAGCAGGATACAATATGCATGTAAATGTGCATATTTCCACAGCAACACAAATCCCTTGGGCTGTTGATTTAAGTCACCACAAGAGTAATGCGAATCAGATTGGTGCCAATTGCACAGGTCTGATTCAGGACATGCCCCATCATCCTATCCGTGCTGGAGATTGTGACACTGTGGATCAGACCAGCCTTCGGGCAGAGGACTCTGGAAGGTTTGACCACAGTCTCAGTCACAACTGAGCCCATTATATTTTTCATGCATTCCAACAAGGGTCATTGGTGAGCAGGAAGGGGCTCACATTTTGGTCAAAGACTTCCGAAGCAACTCAGAGGATAAACATAGCCAGCACCCCACCCCCATCCATCCAACTCCAACTACTGTCTGAGAAAGTTAAACAAGTGCAAACTCAATCAAACTTTGCTCTTTTCCGTACATTCAGCTAATCAAAACCTTATCTAGCTGAGCCACCAGGGAACTATTGTGTTCTTTCCTTGGGAATAAATAGTGGTTAAAACATTGCACAAAATACAGCATACCACAACAGTGAATATTACATGATTACTGCGCACTGTTAACATGTGCGCCTTGTCACAATTTCAATTTGCACTAACCGCAGTAAAACTGTGAAACCATGTGCAAACCTAAAGTGGGTACAGATTAAAGTGATCATATTCTTAACTATTTGTAAACAATACAACGTCATCTAGAAATTGTAAATGTTTATTTTAGACCACAAATGATTTAACCAAAAAATTTAACATGTACCCATTTCACCTTCTAAAATTAGATGAGATATCAAGCAATGCCAAATCATAGCACAACATAAAACATTAAACTAACCACAATTGAGAATATAATATGTTAAAGTTAATAAGTATAAAGATTAAGATGCTGTTCGGCATGTTTGCTTCAATTTCTAGTATTCCACAATGTGATTGTTTGTAAGACGTTGCCAAAACCGGGAAAGAGGCATTTATTGGGACTTAAAAGAACAGTCATCCTAGGGATAGTAGGAACTGCAGATGCTGGAGAAACTGATATGTAGGTGGAGAGTTAGAGAGGGGATAGGTCAGTCCAGAGAGGACGGACAGGCCAAGGCGGTGGAATGAGGTTAGCAGGTAGGATATGGGGATAGGTGGGAGGAAGGACAGGTGAAAGAGGTGGGGACAAGCTGGGCTGCTTTTGGGATGCAGTAGGGGGAGGGGGGATTTTGAAGCTTGTGAAGTCCACATTGATACCATTGGGCTGCTGGGCTCCCAAGTGGAATAAAAGTTGCTGTTCCTGCAAACTTCAGGTGGCATCGTTGTGGAACTGTAGGAGGCCCAGGATGGACATGTCGTCTGAGGAGTGGGAGGGGGAGTTGACATGTTTCACAACTGGGAGGTGCAGTTGTTTGCTGTGAACCGAGCGCAGGTGCTCCACAAAGCGGTCCCCAAGCCTCGGCTTGGTTTTCCTGATGTAGAGGAGACCACATCGGGAACATCGGATACAGTATATCACAGTATATCACATTAGCAGATGTGTAGGTGAACATCTGTTTGATGTGGAAAGTCTTCTTCGGGCCTGGGATGGGGTAGGTGTCGGGGCAGGCATAGCATTTCCTGCAGTTGCAGGGAAAAGTGCTGGGGGTGGTGGGGCTGGAGGGGAGTGTGGAGCAGACAACGGAGTCACGGAGAGAGTGGTCCCTCTGGAAAGCAGATAAGGGTGGGGAGGGAAAAATGTCTTTGATGGTGGGGTCAGATTGCAGATGGCGGAAGTGTCGGAGGATGATGCGTTGGATTCAAAGGTTAGTGGGATGGTAAGTGAGGACAAGGAGGTTTCTGTTTTGGTTGTTATTGCGGGGAGGGGGTGTGAGAGATGAGTTGCGGAAAATGTGGGTGATGCGGTCGAGGATGTTCTCAACCACTATGAATAGGATGTTGCAGTCCTTGATAAACAAGGACATCTGAGATGTCCAGGAGTGGAATGCATCATCCCGGGAGCAGTTGCGGCAGAGGCGAAGGATTTGGGAATAGGGGATGGCATTTTTGCAGGAAGGTGGGTGGGAGGAGGTGTATTCGAGGTAGCTGTGGGAGTCGGTGGGCTTGAAATGGATATTGTTTTTCAAGTGGTTGCCAGAGATGGAAACAGAGAGGTCCAGGAAGGAGAGAGAGATATCAGAGATGGTCCAGGTGAACTTAAGGTTCAGGTGAACTTAAGGTGAACTTAAGGTGGAAGATGTTGGTGAAGTGGCTGAACTGTTCGATCTCCTCGTGGCAGCGCCAATACAGTCATCAATGCAACGGAGGAAGAGTTGGAGGATAGGGCCATAGTAGCTACAGAAGAGGGACTGTAGCCTCCTCTACATTAGGGAAATCAAGTGGAGGCTTGGGGATCGCTTTGTAGAACACCTACGCTTAGTGTGCAGCAAACAACTGCACCTCCCAGTCGTGAACCATTTCAACTGCCCCTCCCACTCCTCAGACAACATGTCCATCCTGGGCCTCCTGCAGTTCCACAATGATGTCACCCGAAGGTTGCAGGAACAGCAACTCATATTCTGCCTGGGAACTCTGCAGCCCAATGGTATCAATACTGACGTCACAAGCTCCAAAATCTGCCCCCCCCCCGACTGCATCCCAAAACCAGCCCAGCTTGTCCCTGTCTCCCTAAGCTGTCCTTTCTCCCATCTATCCCCTCCACCCACCTCAAGCCCCATCCCTATCCCCATCTCCTACCTACTAGCCTCATTCCGCCCCCTTGACCTGTCCGTCCTCCCTGGACTGACCTATCCGTCCCTAACTATACATATACACTCATCTTAACTGGCTCCATCCAAGCCTCTTTGACCTGTCTGTCTCCTCTCCACCTATCTTCTCCTTTATCCATCTTCTTTCCTCCTCCCCTTCTCTCCCTCTTTATTTCAGAATCCCCTTCCCTTCCCCTATTTCTGAAGAAGGGTCTAAACCTGAAACATCATCATTCCTGTGCCTCTGGTGCTGCTTGGCCTGCTGTGTTCATCCAGCTCTACACCTTGTTTTCTCAGTCATCCTAGGGGACATGTTACTCACAAGAAGATGATTTCTAATGCACCAGCTATTTTACAAGGACTGCCTGGCTGGTCCATTTTAGAAGCTATTAAAAGTCAACTACATATTATGGAACTGAAGTCATGTTCAAGCTAGGTTATTTTCCCTGAAGGGCATTAATAAATTAATTATGTTTTCTTTATATGTCAGTCCAGCAGCTTGGATGGTCATTTATTGAATTCAATTTCTAAACTTGCCACTGTGTGTTCTGAATGTTATTGCAATCTACACTGTTATCTTGCTCATTGCTGGTGTCACTAGATTCCTTTTGCCTCTTCACTTCTCCCACACACCTTGGGTTTTTATAGAGTCATGGAGTCAAACTACATGGAAACAGACCCTTCAGTCCATTCAGTCCATGCCAAACATAATGCCGAACTAACTGGACACATCTACCTGCTCCTGGTCTACATCCGTCCAAGTATTTCCTCTTCATGTACGTATCCAAATGTATTTTAAATGTTGTAATTGTACCCATATGTACCTCTTTCTCCGAAAGTTCATTCCAAATGCAAGCCTCGTCTGTGTAAAAAATTGTCTCCATGTCTTTTTTCAATCTTTCTCTCTCACCTTAAAAATGTGTCCCCTAGACATGAAATCCGCCATTCTAGGGAAAAGATGGCCACCATTAACTCTTCTATACCCGCCATGATTTTGTAAACTTCTATAAGGTCACCTCTCAACCTCTTATGCGCCAATGAAAAAAGTCCAAGGCCATCCAGGCTTTTGCTATAACTCAAAACTTCCATGCTCTGCAGCATCCTGTTAAATTTCTACGGAATCCTCTTCAGCTCAATAATATCCTTCCTATAACTAGGTGACCAGAATTGGACACAGTATTCTAGAAGAGGCCTCACCAATGTCCTGCAGAATCCCAACAAATTTCAGTGGAAGGTTGAGCAACGCCTCAAGGGCAACAATGCAAGTGGCTACTGATGCTGTCACTGGGGTCTTCTGCAATCTTTTGTCAAAGTTAGGAAAAGGCAGCCACCAGCTGGTAATTTGTATTCTTCCCTAAGTGCCTCTGTTTGTTTCGCAGCATGCAAGCTGATGAAAATTCAGAAGACTGGACTCATTTTGTCTGCCCGAGCAGCTGTGGGCTTTGAAATCAATCTGGATACCTCAGGTCTAGAGCTGTCTGGAAGGTGGGTGAGGGGAAATGTCAACTGTCAACTGCTTATTGGCTATTCAGTGACCTGTCCAAAAAATCACTTCTGTAAATATCAGCTGGGCTCAGCATATCATCTTTCATCACCTTCACACACAACAATAATTAAAAGTTTAACTGTCCTGCTTCATACAGAATGGCCTTCAGGTGAAGGAGCAGAAGCAGGGATTGGGGGGAGCATAGAACTCTATTATTCAGCATTAATGGGATAATTGAAAAGAGAGTCAAAGCAACAAAATGAGTGAAAGAAGTTCAAAGGAGATCTTGTATTTTTACAAAGCCTTCCACATCCTAAGGATGATTCAAAGTGTTTCCCAGTAAGCCAATTATGTTGAAACTGCATTTATTGTTGTTACTTAATAGAAGGACCAGTTCCCACAAATAGCATTGAGACGAATTTGTTTTTATTGACATTGATTTAAAGATAAATCATTGACCAGGACAACTGGAGCTGCTAGTTATTCAAATACTGTGAAGAACTTGTGTGTGTTGATCTGAACAGAATGATAAAAACTTCAAGAATGCAAACACAGTCTGTACCCTTGAGTGTCAGCCTACTTCAGAAGCCTGCTACAAAAGAGTTTAAACCAAAACCTTCCAATTTTCATGGGTGAGAGTGCTACTACTAAGCCATGATAACACTTGTATGCATGAACAAGTGGATGTTTCTTTGTATTGATCACTTCCTATTGGGTAAAAAAGAAGTTAACATTCCATATTTAGGCACCATGATTGCTTTTACTTTCTCATGTTTTCCATAATCCTTTACATTATCATGACAATAAACCCTGCTCTTATAGAAAATGTACACGTTCTAGAAATCTGATTGCACAAGACAAACAGACCAGGCACCATTGTGTTTCAGGGCCATAAAGTTAAGTATTACTCAGCTTAAAGAAAGATTGCAAGGCTGTATGAATTCTGGAGAAGTGGTCCTGTGGGAGATTTCAGTGAGGCAAAATTTGATTTGTATTATTTAAGAATTCGCTCTGCGAACATTGATTTAATTTGATTCCTGTACAACTACCAGCAGATTGTAGGAAACATCTTAGTCCGAAAACAAATCTTTTAATGTTTATATAATACTTGCAAGAGTGTTGTTCAGCCTTAACATATATTAATTCAGATTTACAATCCAAGGTTAGCTGCCTAAAGCATGTGAATTAGAAATTAAACAAGAGAAGGAATAGTCTGTGGATAATGTACCTTTTAGCTGTGAATCATTCTCACTAACCTTATGGTTGCTAAGTGATGATACACAGAGATGTCCGGTATCAGAATGCTGAAATAAACTGCAATTTGGGACTTCAAAATAAAGCCGTTGAAGACAGATTCTAGTTGAATATTTGAACACGGCACAAGCAGAAAATCAGAACTGATGACGTGAAATTTTAGACAATTCTTAAATCTGTAGTGCATGCGTTGTACAATACTGGAACAAAAACTACAAGTTATCTTTTTGCAAAAAAAAGGTTATAATTCATGGTTACAGTTATAATGTTTTTGAAATGTTACTAGACTAAATTAGGTTAAAGTACTAATTTAATGTACTTTCCATTTATCAACAGAAATGGTACAAACCTATAATTCCAAACTTGACAATGCAATTTTAACTATTACTTCTCCCTATGCATAAGTATAATACTTTGATGGCACAAATGAAGGGAAGGTAAAGTTACCATAGTCCTGACAGACCATAGCATGCTCTCTCATTCGAGGGAGATGACTGGTGGTGGTTTAAGCTGAGACTCACCAGGCCTCAGGCCAAGGGACGAGGTTGAGAATTGGGACCTTCATAATAACCTTAGCATGTACGGGAATTGAACCTGAGTTTTTGGCATCACTGAGCTTCGCAAACCAGCCATCCAGCCAACTAAGCATCAAAGATACAGATTGTTATCTAGTAAAATCATGGCTTAGATTTTCTTGGGATTTGCAACATGCTAACAACACATCTAAATACTGGGAAGCGTCAATTAGCTCAGTTGGCTGGTTTGTGGTGCAGAGTGATGCCGACAGCATGTGTTCAATTGTCACACTGGCTGAAGTTACCAGAATGGACTCTCCTTCTCAATCTCTTCCCTCGCCTGAGGTATGGTGACCATCAGGTTAAATCACCACTAGCTGCCTCTCTGTAAAGAGAGAGCAGCTCCATGGTCTGATAAGACTCTGGCTACTTTTACACGACAGCAACCCTTGAATGCTGTGAAAGGCAGAACAAATTACAGAGAGAGTAACTTGTACAATTAATTGTGGCACTCCAAATTTTCTGGGGACACTTACACTGCTTTAGTTTTACCTTCAGCAATATGAGTTAGAAAGTAATTACCAAAGCACTTCTCCCAACATAATAATGGTGTGCATCATTTTTTGCATTGAAGCCAATGTTCATCCAGCTGCCCTTCAGTGTTGGTGACCTAATGGTGGGGGACTAATTTATTGCTCCAAGATGAATTTTAAAAATCCAGTAGTTAAAAGTCTATGACTGTGGCAAAGATTAAACAACTCAATCTTTGCGACCATACTTCCTGCATCTGGAAGTTTCAGTTTTAATAATTTATGAGACTCTTTTCAGAATTTAAAGAACACCTTCTTTATTTTCACACAGTGCTCAATCTCACAAAGTCACTAGTACAATACACGTATTCTTTCCAACAATTCTACTTTGCCTATAAATCACTACTGCTTCAATTGGTTATAAGGAAATGATGCACATAAACCTGTAGAACATTTCAGAAGTTATTTTCAATCTGTTTGAATTTATCATAATATACCTGTGGGCAAAGTGAGACTTGCTGGCCAGAAGTATGGACACATTCACAATCTCACATGGACTATTTTAATATGAGGAAAGCCAGCATGCAATTATGAGAAGTTTTATTACCAATAAACGATTGCAATCTTCAGATACATTCAAGCTGCAATATTTGTCAGAATTTTCAAGTTAATTCATAGTTCAAGGTTAGCCTGCAGGAAAGTTTTATGTTTCTGTGATCCACAAATTAAGAATATTGAAAAAGGAGCTAAATCAGACCATTTGGCCCATCAAGTCTTCTATGTTGTTCAGTCATTTTTGTAATGTTTCTCAACCCCATTATCCTGTCTTCTCTCTGTAACCCTTGATGCCCTTACGAATCAAGAATCTATCTATCTCTGTCTTAAATACACTCAATGACTTGACCTCCACAGCCCTCTGTGACAAGGAGATTCACAGATTAACCACCTCTGGCTGAAGAAATTCCTCGTAACCTCAGTTCTAAGGAGATGGCCCTTCAGTCTGAAGCTATGCCCTTGGGTTTTATTCTCTCCTACTAGAAATAGCTTCTCCACACACAGTCTGTCCAGGTCTTCCAATATCCTGTAAGTTTCAATCAGATCCCCCCTCATCCTTTTAAACTGTATTGAGAACAAGCCCAGAGTCCACAACCACTCCGCATTATGAGAAGCCCTTCATCCCCGGGATCATTCCTGCAAAACTCCTTGGGACCCCTCCAATTCCAGCACATCCTTCTTATAAAGGGCCCAACTCACAATATTCCAAATGACCAGTGCATTATACAGTCTCAACAGCACATCTCTTATATGGTATTCCACCACTTTTGAAATGGGTGCTAACATAACATTTGATTTCCTGACAACAAATTGCACCTGAATGTTAACCCTAAGAGAATGCTGAACTAAGACTCTCAAGCCCCTTTGTGCTTCAGGCTTCTGATGCTTTTCAACATGTAGAAAATAGTCTACACCTCTAATCTTCCTACCAAAGCGCATAACCTCATTCATTCCCACACTGTATTCCATTTCTTTGCCCACTCTCCTAGCCTGTCCAAATCTTTCTGCAGCCTCCCTCTTTTCTCAACATTACCTGCCCCTCCACCTATCTTAGCACAATCGGAAAACTTAGCAACAATGCCCTCAATTCCTTCATCCAGATTGCTAATATAAAACATGAATTGTTGTGGTCCCAACACGGACCTCTGCAGAACTCTACTAGTCACTGGCTGCCATCCAGTAAAAGAACTCCTTATCCCTACTCTCTGCCTTCTACCAGTCAGCAAATCCTCTATCCATGCCATCTTATTTAGCAGCTTCCTGGCTTAAATCTTGTCAAGGCCTTCTGGAAAACCAAATAAATCATGTTCACTGGAACTCCTTTGCCTAACTTGTTTCTTATCTCCTCAAACAATTCTGACAGATTTGTCAGGCATGATGAATTTGCGCTGACTCAGCCCTATTTTACCATGCACTTCCAAGTGCTCAGCAATTTCATTCTTAATAATGGACTCTAAAATCTTACCAATGACTGAGATCAGGCTAACTGGCGTATAAGTTCCCATCTTTTGCCTCCCTCCTTTCTTGAAAGGATTGTTACATTAACCAGTTTCTATCCTTCTCGACCCTCCCCAACTCCCCTGATTCCTGATTGGCCACCATCAATGCCTCCACGATTTCCTCAGCTATCTCCTTCAGAACCCTGCAGCATAGCCCATCTCGTCCGAGTGATTCATCTGTGTTCAAATCTTTCAACTTCCTCAGCACCTTATTTTAATGATGGCCACTACACACACCTCTGCTCCTTGACTCTCTTGAAGTCCTGGTATGTTGCTGGTGTCCTCCAGAGTGAAAACTGATGCAAAGAGCTTATTCAGTTCCCCCATCATTTCTTTGTTCCCTATTACTAATTCACCAGCCTCATTTTCCAGAGGTCCAATGTCCAATCTTGCCTCTCTCTTGACTTTATATATCTAAAAAAATTCTTGCAAATGTCTTTTTACATTAATAGCTAGTGGGCTCTCAGATTTCATCCTCTGCTCTCGTTTTTTTTTTGCTTTAGATCATCATTAGTCATAGAATCCCTACGGTGTGGAAACAGGCCCTTCAGCCCAACAAGTCCACACCAAGGCTCAGAGCATCCCACCCAGGCCCATCCCCCTAATCTAAACATCCCTGAACACTACTGGCAATTTAGCATGGCCAATCCACCTAGCCTGCACATCTTTGGACTGTGGGAGGAAACCGGAGACATGGCAAGAACGTGCAAACTCCATATCGACAGTCACCTAACGGTGGAACCGACCCTGAGCCCTGGTGCTGTGAGGCAGCAGTGCTAACCACTGAGCCACCAGGCTGCCCCCAATGCTTAGTTATCCTCTACCAATTTTCAAAGGCTTCCCACTAATCTTCATCATATTGTAAGTTTTTTCTTTTGTTATTATGCTGTCTCTGACTTCCCTTGTCAGCCATGGTTGCCTTGTCCTTCCTTTCGCATGTTTCTTGTTCCTTAGGATGGATTTCTGCTATGCCTCCTGAATTACCTCCAGAAACTCCTGCCATTGCTGCTCCCCTGTCTTTCCTGCTAAGCTCATCTACCAATCAATTCAGCCAGCCTCTCTCTTGTATCTTTTTAGTTACCTTAACTCAATTGTAATATTGTTACATCTGACTCAGTCTTCGCTCTCTCAAACTGCAGGGTGAATTCTATCATATTACAGTCCCTGCCCCGTAGGGATTCCTTCATTTAAGCTCCCTTCTCAGGTCTGCCTCAATACACATCACTAAATCCAGAATTGCCAGTTCCTCATATGCTCCAGCACACAGTGCACCGAAAACCATCTTGCAGACATTCCAAAAGGTCCGTTTAGAATCATAGAGTGATGGAAATATGCAGCACTGATAAAGACTCTTCAGTTCAACTCGTCCATACAGACCAAATATCCTAAATTTATCTAGTCCCATTTGCCAACATTTGGCCCATATTCTTCCAAACCTTTTCTATTTATTTTAAGTCATCCAGATGCCTTTTAAATGCATTCAGGGTGGCATGGTGGCACAGTGGTTAGCAACTGCAGCCTCACAGCGCCAGGAACCCGGGTTCAATTCCAGCCTCGGGCAACTGTCTGTGTGGAGTTTGCACATTCTCCCCGTGTCTGCGTGGGTTTCCTCCGGGTGCTCCTGTTTCCTCCCACAGTCCAAAGATGTGCAGGCTAGGTGGATTGGCCATGCTAAATTGCCCATAGTGTTCAGGAGTGAGTGGGTTATAGGGGGATGGGTCTGGGTGGGATTCTTCAAGGGGTGGTGTGGGCTTGTTTGGCCAAAGGGCCTGTTTCCACACTGTAGGGAATCTAATCTAAAAAAAATGTTGTAATTGTACCAGCCTCCACCACTTTCTCTGGCAGTTCATTCCAAATACATGCTACCCTCTGACAAAGTTTCCCCTTAGGTCCCTTTGAAATATTTCCCCTCTCACCTTAAACCTATTCCAGCTGGTTTTGGATAACCCTATCCTGGGGAAAGGACCTTTACTATTCATCCTAGCACGCCTCTCATGATCTTATAAACCTCTATTAGGTCACCCATAAGCCTCCGACACCCCAGGGAAAGTAGACCAAGTCTATTCAACCTCTCCCCATAGCTCAAACCCTCCAGCCCTGGCAGCTTTCTTATAAATCTTTTCTGATTTCTTGAGATCTGCTGCCAACCTGATTTTCCCAATCCATCTGCAGGTTGAAGTCTCCCTTGACTATTGTAATAGTGCCTTTCTTACATGCCTTTTCTATCTCCTGAACTGTTTTCTTCCCCACACCCTGACAACTGCCATGAGGCCTGTAAACAACTTCCATCAGGGTCTTTTTCCCTTTGTGTTTCCTCAACTCTACCGAAAAATTTATGCTTTCTGACTCTGTATCACTCCTCCAATTTAATTAATTTCATTCCTTACTCATGAGGCCACCCCACGCCCTCTGCCCATGTGCCTGTCCTTTCAATAGAACATGTACTCTTGATATTTAGTTCCCAGCCCTGATCCCCTTGCAGCCATATATCTGTGATACCCATGACATCGTATTTGTCAATCTCAATCTACGCTACAAGAGTCCTTTGCGTTGTTTCATACACTGCATTCATTTAGATACATTACCCTCAGTCCTGGTTTACAGCCTCCCTTCTCATAGATGTCCCCTTATCTACTGAGCGTGAGTTTAGATTCTTAACCCTTTCCATACTCTCTGTGGTATCACTTGTTCCGGAAACATTAACATCTGCCGAGCTACACCTCCCGCCCTTAACTTTCTCAATGAACACAGCCCCCTGACTATTTGGGTTAAAGCCCTATCCACAGCCTTAGTTAGTTGATTCACCAGGCCTCTGGTCCGAGCATGATTCAGCCAACTGGAGGTAAACATTGAAAATACTGAGTTTCCCTTGTTATGTTTGCAACAGCTTTTGATTGTTAACACATGATTTCTGGATATAATTTCTATCATCATGCCTTCAACAATAGAAATGGAAAATGTAATAGCTGATAAGCATATAAGACGGATAAGCATATGGACGTACATGGAATAGTGTAGGTTAGATGGGCTTGAGATCGGTATGACAGGTCGGCACAACATCGAGGGCCGAAGGGCCTGTACTGCGCTGTAATATTCTATGTTCTATGTTCTATGTTATGGACAATGTATGGGCATAACAAGTAACAGTGTGACTCTACAAGTCAGCAGATTGAAGAAACTCCATTCTGAAGTGCAGAGGCTGACCCAGAAAATTATAAAGGAGTATTTAATTGTAATAGCAAAATTAAGAGGGTAATATATTTAACATTAGGAAAGATAAATAGGAGAGGCAAAAAACATCTTAAAAATATCCAACAATATTTAGATTCCAAAAGTGTGAGACTCCCGCATTTGTAAAAGTGCATTTTCAGTGCCAGAGAAGTTGAGTACCAATGATTAAATAAATCCAGATTTTCTCAGAGATATAATGACTCCAAGAATTTTTAAAAGGGCAAATGGGACACCATTCCTACCCCTAATTCTAGCTGACATTAAATTCACCATAAGGGAATGGATGTGGGCCATAAACTTAAAATCAGCTAGAGCACCCTCTGTACAGAACAAGCAGACTGGTTTTTCATTACTCTCAGAATGGCCTGAGCCCACAGTGAGAAATCAACAATTTGATGGTGGATACATAGTTGTTCATGAAAGGCAGACAAGTATGTAGAACTATCAAGCTCTGAAGTAATTTAAATCCCCGACCCTTTATTTTTTTAAGTCAGCATGTCCATGTTAGACGGAGTTAGAAAATTCAAGCCATGAAGGTATGTAAATTCCTGATCCAAATTCAGAAGAACCCAGACTTCTATGTCAATACGAGTTGGAAAAAAATCTTATTTTAGCAGTTTTAGCAGTTGCCATCTTTGTTTAAAGCAATTAGCCCCACAGAGTTAACTAAAGATCATTTATATTGTTCAACTCACTGCCATGAAAGTCTATGGCAGGAAGTAGTCAATCTGTTTCAATCTGTTTTAGTCTACAGTCAGGCTCTTCAGCCTGTAACGTCGACCAAATTTCAGAGGTGCAATATTGCTTACATTAATTTAGTAATTTAGCCCTACTCTATTGTAACTGCTGCTTACTCCAATAAATGCTTCTTGTTACTCAGGAAGTTGGTTCTTCTGCTGAAGCTTCCAAGGTGATTGTCCTTCATCACTTGGAAGTGGTAAGATTTAGACTGGCAGCAGAAGAGGGCCTCATTTCTACTCAGGATCTTCACACATTTAGCACAATACTCCCTGCCAACAAGGCATCAGCTGCAGACATCTGTTTTAACATTGTGGCAAATGTTGTGGGCTACTTCTAGATTGAAAAATCATCAGCCCAGAATTCTACAATACAGGGGAGTTCCTTTGGCCCATCAGGTCTGCATCTCACACATTACTCCAAATCTATTATCAGATCCACTTTCCAGCACTTGGCCCATATCTTTGAATATTGTGTTATTTCAAGTGCTCATCCAAGTGCTTTTCAAAGTTTGTGAGGTTTCTCACATCAATTACCGCCTCAGGCAGTGCATTCCAGATTCCCACCACCCTCTGGGTGAAAAAGACTTTTCCCCAAAACCCCTTCTAAACCTCATATATTTCACCTTATAATTATGCCCCTTGTTATTTTCCCTTGGTCTAAATGCAGTGCAAGAATCTACAGTCATCTGAAGAGAAAAAAAAACATGAATTATTATTTTAGCCTTCAATCTCCCAGTAAGTGTGCAACAACCCAGAGTCACATCATGGACGCACAGCAGAAAGAGATTCTTCAGTGAAACTGACAAGCCTTGAGGCTGAAGGTCTCCAGCCATTGCCAGGTAAGAGATTGGCGCTCATGGTACTTCTCACAAAGTGCAGGTTATCACCAACTGTATGGTAGGCACTGTGCCAATTCGGCACTTTGCTCACCTTTAGCTGCCCATCCCTGCTGCCACAACATGGAATAGGTTATGTAGCTATGCTTTTGCTGAGGGTCAGAGCACCAACAATATCAACAGTACTACCAGCAATACCCACTGCCTTCTCCTTAGCCAGATCCCATCCATATGCCAGAGGGTGTCAATATTAAAATGCAATTAGGAGGAGACAAAATCTCCCCAAAACAGGACTCACAGCCAGCGAATCAGCTCTCTTTACATATCTGAGCATCACTGCTTCAGGAAGTGCACGAACTCCCAGCAGGTTTTGCTAATCCATAGCCTCTGGGAATGTGACCTGCTGCCCACTGAACCAGAGCAACATGCTATACCAGTGACTGTTGAGTAGCTGTCACTGAAGTGTCATCAAACGATGTGCCAAGAGTTTGCTTATGGGGAAAGGAGAAAAAGACTACCTCTTTGGAGCATAACTGAGAGACCTTCCAAGAAAGCAACAGCACGAGCGTGAATGTTGGCTGTTCAGTTGGAGATAAGAGGTCCCTGCGGGGAAAGGAATGAATGGAGTTACAAGGCATGTTCTGAGGAATTCTGCACATGGGTGGGGAACATTAAAGAAGTGCATGTGGCTTTGGCATCTTGAAGTGTTAAACTATTTTCCTTTTTTACCCTCTTGAGATTCTTTATCCTCTTTGTGCATCATTTCCAGGATGGAGAGATTACACATTTGGTGCAGATCGATTTTCAGATCTTCCTTCCAGACCCCATTGTTCCCATCCTTGGGAAAGCTCATTTCACTGCATTCTATCAGAACCCACAGCAGGACACAAAAGAGTGAGATACCCTCTATTGCTGTTACATTGCTGTGGTTACCGTAATGTGATAGTGAACCCATGTAACTCATGCTATATTCCTCTTAATGAGAAACCCTTCCTTCCACTGTCAGCTCTCCCTAATTGGTCAGGCAATCTATTTAGATAGTGACTAGCTTGATAAGATTTCACCCAGTGTTTAATAAGCAAACATAGTGGTGTTTATTTTTTCACAAACTCGTGGGAAATCATGTTCCAGTATGGCTGAAAGTTATGCTGCAAAAAAGATCCATCAGGATTAACTTGTTTTGAGTTGGACCATGATAGATCAGTATGGGCCTGAGTTAACATTACCGATTCAGCTATATTGGTCATGAGAACATACCTTGATTTTATATATATTTATATCTACATTCTAATAAAACAATGTGCACTGCACAATATGTGTTTCATTTGTGTTATAATAAGTCAAAAAGTTCACCGATTGTATTAAGTTTCAACCATGGCACTTTTCCAGAAATCGAAGTACAATTAATTGAGTATGAGAAAATATTTCTATAGTTCCCACAGGCTATTTCAAGAAATCCAAAATAGCTAATAATCTAAATATGCCGAATCCAATGGAAAGTTGTAAGCTTCACATACAATTACATCTTTTCTGCATTATTTTAAACAGCAACATCTTTGTCAAATTGTGCTCGTGACTGCCTTACAAATATCAATGAGGCCAGGGTATTCCTTTGTGACCTTGCCAGTCAGTGACTTTAATGTCCATTAAAACAAATGGGTTGGAAAATTACAGGCAAGCAAGTGTAATGGTGTTGTAGCCAAGCCCCATTTGCTTTGTCCCATGTTTTTGGGGTGGTGCACCTCAAACTTTAAATAACTGTCTCTTTTTAGTGAGATTGATGCCTATAGTACTTTGTAGGCTATGGTTAATTACTTATTTATATATAAACCTCAATATGTCCACTGTCTAAGAATGGTTTTTCACCAAAAGTGCTTTCATTTTAAGCAACACGATGTTTTGTTTTGTGAGTATATTATTGTAGTTGTTTACTGTCAAAACCAGTATATACTTTACCCAGCTTATTGAATACCATTAAACTCCCTACCTGTCAATCTACATGAGGTACACCTTTTCAAAAGTTAAACTATCCAAATATGATTGGGTCAGCCCTGTCATCAAATTTCAAACCTGACATCTGAGTTCTAAAGTTATGGTGTAATGTGCAACGCTTGTTACACAGATTAGTCCCCTGTTTACCTTATGTTAATACTACATAATGTGTTATAACCATGGCAAAGCTGATTCCAAAAGCTATCTAATCTCCAACTCACGAAAAATCCTATTGTTTGACCAGAGGCTCTCTGTTTAAATTTCTCCCCCACATTGAAGAGAAATACCCTGTAGTCACCATCTAAGTTTTACAAACTAAGATTCCAACCTTTTGGGAACGCACTGCTCTCCTAACTGAACATTAGAAAGAAAAAGAGAAAAATCTCGCAATTGCATCACATCATTTCCAACCCAAGAATGTCACAAAGTGCCTTATATACAGTGATGTACAGGAAATGCAGTCACTATAGTAATGCACCAAAACAGTTCGGGGCAGCAAGTTCCACAAACAACAGTAAGACAATGAAATAAAAATGACCTGAAATTTCCTGTCAGCATGAAGAAAAGACTTGTGCTGCTAACCTCAAAGTAAATCTCGCTGAGTGATCTAGCAATCTTTGTAGAGGGAAATTTAGTTGTCCTGGCCTGCAGTAATACTGTAACTAATTTAAGCTTTTGTTTTTGGCACTGAAACATTCCCCGGTGATTACCATCAAGGTGTCAAAAAGTCAATCATATTGTAGGATTTTCTCAGACAGCAATGCAGAATAGGAAAAGCACTGAAATGTAATTTGTTTTTAGTGTGAAAAGCCAACAAAAAAAAATTGGCCTCAGACGAAAATAGAAGCTGAAATATTCTGGTCATGATGTTCCTTTCATTGGTAGGAGATGGATATCAGGTCCCATACTTCTCCCTAGTAGTAGTTGTGGGGATGCAGCCAACTGCTTCAATTTTTGTAAGCATGCTCTCACAATTGACTTGGAGATGGATCTGGCGACCAATTAGGAGAAACAGGGCTGAAACTGAGGTGTAACTGTACATGTACAGAGGTACTGCAAGGGGACAACACCAGTCATTACAATGGCAGATGTTTCATTGTATTAGCTCCTGTTGGGAAGACGCCTCAGGAAAGGCAAATGTCTCAGGCTGCTTTCCTTGTGCCCTCTGCTCCCCCAATAGTGCACTGTATCAGGCACTTCCTGATACTCATGGGTTGATAACCACAGCCATTGACCATGACCCTTTCACAAAGATCACCTGGTTCTGTGGTCTGGACAGGACTGATTGCCTGTGTGTCCACAGCAACACATTTGGTCTGGCCTCAACAGTGCAGTCAACCTTACACCCCTGTCCAAGTCTGAACATGCCTCTCACAAGTCCTGGGGAAACAGGCTTAATTGCCATGCGTTGACAATTTGAGTGGAACCATAAGATCATCCTATTCCCTTTTCTGGTGAAACTTGCCAAGTGCCGTAATGCCCTTAGGGAAGTGGCACTTTGGCTAACACAGCTATTTTCGTTCTCTGCCTTGGCTCATGTTCATGATTGGATTTCATAATTCAGCCTTCTGTAAAAAACTTACAAAAGTTTATTTTAAATTTAATTTTAAAATTCTGATCATTAATATTAATCATGATGAGGAACTACAGTACACAAATTTGGAATTACAGTTTCAGAACCCAGTCTGCATTTTGGAAAAAGTTATTGCTCAAGAATGATGTTGAAGTGGAAAATTTTAAGTCTTCTGATTGCAGTGATAATCTGTTCTAGGCATTCTACAGCACTCCTTATGAAGCAAAGGGGGACAAACAACGAGTTTGGATCTCTGTGCTCATCTGTATGGGCACTATGCCCTGAACCTGTGTCGGTTTTGGATGTGTAATGACGACAAACACTAACGGTTTACTGTTGCTCCACTGCCTGACAGCTATCCACAAAAAGTAGGTCAATGTGTTCAGTGATGTCAGTTAAGGGATGAATATTGGCCTGGAGACTGCAAAGAAATCCTTAATTCTTTTCTTTTGTCGCTGCATGAGCTGCCAACTTGATCCATGTGTCAAAGACCTTCTCTGAATAGAGACTTCTCCTGACATCTTATAGCAGTGGGAAAAAAAAATTAATAAACAGGACATCGATGAGACCACTGTTGGAATACTACATTCAATTCTGGTGTCTCTGTTATAAGAAAGATGTTGTGAAACTTGAAAGGGTTCGGAAAAGATTTACAAAAGATGTTGTCAGGCTTGGAGAGTTTGAGCTATAGGGAGAGGCTGAATAGGCTGGAGCTATTTTCCCTGATGTGTTGGAGGCTGAGGGATGATCTTAAACAGGTTTATAAAATGATGAGGGGCATGGATAGGGTGAATACAAAAGGTCTTTTTTTCCCAGGGTAGTGAAGCCTGAGGGCATAGGTTTCAGGTGAGATGAAAAAGATTTAAAAGAGACTTAAGGGGCAACATTTTCCACACGGAGGGTGGTGCATGTATGGAATGAGCTGCCAGAAGAGGTGGTGGAGGCTGGTACAACTACAATATTTAAAAGGCATCTGGCTAGGTATCTGAATAGGAAAGGTTTAAAGAGATATGAGCAAAATGCTGGCAAATGGGACTTGATTTATTTGGGATTTCTGGTTGCCATGGACAAGTTGGACTGACAGGTTTATTCCCATGCTGTACAACTGTATGACTCTATAATCTGAATCAGGAATGGGATCTGAAGTGCACAGTAAGTGTTAAATTATGATGCACAACAGACAGTGAATCATGAAAACAGATGAAATGAAGTAGGTTTACAAAATATGTGAAATTCAGTTTTCGAAATCACAGTGCTGTCCAAGTGCAAACCTGGGAAAGCATTTGGCTGAATGCCAGACTCCACTGCACTGTGTACTTGCAGGGGAACAGCAGACTAGACAGGTAACACGTCTTTATCAGGGTGTGCAGTCTGGTGCAAGAAGCCGCCAGAGGAAGAGAATCTGTTTTATTTATCTTACCAGGATACTGCCAAGATTTTATCTTTTATTGGGTCATATCTCAACTGTGGGTCCTGTTTAAAAATTTCATCTGTATTATTAATTGACCATGAAGATATGTTTTTATAGCTCCCAAACACTGATATCAACAGCACAGGCAGCAAATCTTGAATATTAGCTGCAGCAGTCTACTGTAAAATACAAGCAATACTTCCCTTTTTATTTGAGACAAGGAGAAATGCCTTTCGTTTCTCATTGGCAGCCACTAACAAAACAACAGAAATTCACACTTATGAAATAGCACTTCCCAAGAACGCAATTTCTTAAACAGTAGTCGTGTGACATTGCATGAGCAACAAATAAATTGTATGCAATTGATTATGAATTTAATGTGTTAACTGGGCAACGTGTCATCTATTTGTATTCTGTAAATTAAGGACAGTATGTTATTTGAATGCTGAACTGATTACAGTTATGCAATCCTTATTTTAGACTTGTTTTTTTTTAATTTATGAGTTGTTTCTAACTATGTCATGGATTTAGATAATTTATTTGCATTGTCATTAAAATTCAACATCTGTCGACATAATCATTTTTCAAGCAACTATCTTTCTATCTAACTATAACAAAGGCAAGTGAATAGAATTGAGATATAGAGAATGCTGACAGACCTGCTGTGTTTCTCCAGCACTTGCGTTTTTGTTACCGACTACGAGAACAAGCTTGAGGAACTGAATAATTTACATTGGTCTTCACGTGCAACAATGAAAGTAGCATTTCAAAGAACTTTAGTGCTAATAGACAAAAAGCTGCATTCATTAAAGCAAAGTCTAGCTGCTAGACATGAATGAGTGCCAAGGCTTATTTTCTGCATATGGGAGGTAAAACTGAAGATCCACAATGCCACAAGTAGGAACACCAAGATTTTCAGATGCTGGTCTTGAAATCTTGTTTTAACAAGCAACATCTCACAAAGACATTCTCTTTGCATCCAAGGGGATAAAGGTTCTGAGGGAGACAGGGAATTGTTTGTTTTGCAACAGTCCCCATTCAAAGTTTCAGAATCCCTTACATTTTATTAGAAAATCATACCACATGCATTTAAGCTTATGTCACACCACACATATACATTTGCGATGAGGCAAGGCTGTAAAATGCAATCTAAAAAGGAATCAGTTTACCTGAGCTCTTAAAGTTTCACAAGGAGGTTTTGTGCTATGATAGAGATTACAATGTCCCAAAGCTGCAAATATCAGACATTAGGCCTAGGAGGTCCCTGAGCATGGCAACACCATGAGGACTTGGTTGCATTGTCATAAAATGATTAAGTATCTGATATTTTCAACCAAGCCAAGGATTATTTTCTGTGACTTTTCCTTCTCTTTACCACTCATGGTAACTCCTTCATCTGTAAGTACCGAATCACCCAATTGTCATACCAAAGCAAAAATTCAGCCTGGGAGGTGGCACCCAGTACCAGAACAGGAACATCAACCTTGTTTTTCTGACATCTAAAATATTGCTACACTGAAGGTTCCGCCCAATATGTTTTATGTTGTACAAGAAATTGGTGAAGTGACAGTTTTGGGAGTTTCTTGGAGGGTTTCTCTCTGTGGGGCCTCATGAATTTATCATGTGATCTTCCCAGGCTCCTCCTATTATCTAAACACTACACCCCTATGATGTCCCACCCGTCCTAATCTCACTGCAGGGGAGTTATCCTGGCATCTCTGGCACCTGCACTAACTTTGCAGCCGAGTTATGTACCCAGTCAAGGGCTGGCAGCCCAGAATTGCCCTTCACCATGTATTCACACAGATGGCATGTCTGACATTTCATTGCATAAATTAGTGCATGTCCTTACACAAATCGTTGCTTCAGAACCAAGCCATACAGCTTACCCAGCCTTAGACACATGCAATTTTGAACCCTATCTAAGTGTTATTCTTTCCTAAGTGCCTAGTGTAAATCCAAACTCTTGCTGCTATTCAATGAGTGACCATTAGATTTTCTGCTGCCATGGTAGGATTTGAACCCATAGCTCCAGAGTTTTAACTGAGCCTCTGAATAAATAATCCAGTAATGTATCATATTCCACCGTCTCCTTATTTGGCAATCTTTACAATTGTTGCCCAATATACCTGCAGATACTTTAGTAATATTTCTATCATATTACTGACAAAACTCATATCATTGCCTGGAACTTTGAAAGCACTGTCTTGAATGATTAATCTGGCACAAGATGTCATGGCAGTTAGTAGAATGAAGTGTCAAGAGCCAATCAATTTTGCAAGGCTTTCTACTTCATAGCTTCTGCTCCCAGATATTTTGCTGAAAGAGTGAACTGATTTTTTAAATAAGTTCTGTATATTTTATAAGTATTTGAAATGGAATGTTTATAGTAACTTTTTGGCAACTTCAAATAGTGGAATATTTACATAGGACCCTTAGTGAACAAATTGATGCCTCTAATTCTTCGCTTTCAGGATTTCAAGCTCCAAAGAGGAATTAGAAGTAGATCAAATCACAATATTATTTTGCAAGCTACAGGAGGCTGATATAACATTTTAACCCCATGGGCGAAAGGCCATATCAGCAATATAAATGCTCAAGTTTTGGAGGAACTTTGCCAAGTCCCATAGTAATACCAATGATAACAGCCTTATTGCAAATATCAACAATGCTAGATACTTGTGACTGCTAGTGTTACTGGTTTATGTTCTAAAGACATAATTCAGGTGTAAAGCGTAGTTCTTGTATATATGGCTTTATTTTCAAACTGCGTTCTTTCCCCAACCCCCTCCCCCTAAATTCGCTCATCCTATGATCAACTTACATATATTCCATTTGCTGACATGGGAGACCGTACTATTTTCAACCTGGGTGGGCTGAATAGGCAGCCATTGAAAATTCTGCCAACTCGAAGTCTGGGAGCATGCTCTAGGCACCCCATGGTACAGAGCTAAATGGATTAGCCACACTACTTTGTTTCCCATTGACTCCAGCTTAGTAAGCCAGAGTCAGCTATCTTCCAGATTTGAAAAAAAAATGAAATGGTGCACTCAAATAAAAGCAGCAAGCAAAATATAGTTATACTCAGAAAATAAATAAAATAAAAATATGAGCATTATGTCTAAAGGTAAATATGTCTTACAATTATTTATACCCAGTATTCAGCTTTTTTGGTGTCAAACACAATCCTTCCTGTTTAAATATGATCTGCAATTGGAAATTCAAATATAGAGGACCTAAAGAAATTAGATTGGAATGGCTCATTTGTGCAGAAAAATGTATCAGAGATTACTGGGGATGCAGATCTACAGCCAAATATCCATGTGTCAAAATAAAAGTGTGCTTTGACTGTTCAAATTTGCTGCTTTAACATGATTTGTAGTAAATCTATGTATAGAGTAGTTGAAATGATACCAGATTCCAACTGAAGTAGTACAAAGGAATATAAGCATGTGTGAGGGTCAAATGGAAAAATCAAGGAATGGTGTGAAGAGAAGCCCTCACCTCCAACTTATCACCAATCATTGTCATATGTCACTCACGTACGAGACAATGGGAGCAAACATGCTGACATCAATAAACCTTAAGTTTAGGCCAGCAGTTCTCAAATGGGGGATGTGGACTTTTGGGGCTCAAGGAAATTACAAGCAAACACTTACTGAGAATTGTGATCAATGGTTAATCATGGGTCAAGAGTAAATGCATGAATAGCAGCCAGAGGTGGCCTTGGTGCCTGCAAAGAGATGGGTGCGAATGTAACTACTGCATGTTCAGTGTAGGGTGGCTGACTGTCTCATCTAGTATAGGAGTATACATGGAGGACCAGTTCAAATGGATAGCCTGTTTCCTTAAAGGCATCACTAAAACACTCTTTACATACCACAAAATATTATACAACTAAAATTATAATTTGGATGGAGATTTTGTCTTTACTAATGGATTTGAAATGTCCTTTCAACCAATAATGTTTGAGAACAATGATGTGGGTTTAAGACCTAGGGCAGCATGATGGCTCAGTGGTTAGTACTGCTGCCTCACAGCGCTAGGGACCGAGGTTCAATTCCACCCTCAGGTGACTGTCTGTGTGGAGTTTGCACATTCTCCCTGCATCTGCATGGGTTTCCTCTGAGTGGTCCAGTTTCCTCCCACAGTCCAAAGATGTGCAGGCTAGGAGGATTGGCCATGCTAAAATGGTAATGTTCAGGGATGTGTGGAGTAAGTACGTTATGAGGGATGTGTCTGGGTGAAATGCTTTGAGTTTCAGTGTAGGCTTATTGGGCCAAAGGAGCTGTTTCCAAGCTGTAGGGACACTGCCTGTTGATAACCTGAAAAAAGCCGATATTGCAATCCACAAAGCTAAGAATGAGGAATAACAATGAAGGGAGATTAATCAAAGCTGACATAGAGGAAATGAGGTGAAAGCAAATCAAAATTGAACACTCAAGAATGTAAGAAAGAAGCAAAGGAGACTGCCCACTCACCTTTGCTGAACAGAAGTTACTCAGAGGAGACATACAATAGGATAACCAAAATATTGAATGTGCTGAAGGCTGGCCAATTCTTCAGCCTAATGCTACAAGGTAGACCTGACAAATTCAATGCCCAAAGGTTTTGGAGCTTGTTCTGACAACTGGGAAGGTAGAGTGATTAACTGTGAGATAATGATGAGTGACGTATATGCAGCAGGAAAGTACACTGAAGGGAAAACATTGTGATAGACAGAGCAATTCAAAATACTAGCACAGATTACTACAAAGAGATCTTTATACAAAACTTGGCAAGCAAGGGGAGCAATTTGGACACAAGTAGTAGAATGTTGGGAAGAGTTGTTTCTCCAAAACGCCCCACCCCCCTCCTCCACTCCCCGTAAATCTATATGCTACAGTAAAGATGCTTACTAAGTTTAGAAACAGCAAAACATGGAGTGAATTTTACACAGGCACACCCCTGCAGCACAAATGCAAGGGCCAAGACCACCGCCTAATTGGCTTCTTGCCCCACAGCCAATCAATAGCCATAGGCTGAATTTCCCACTTTCATCTTGAAGAAGACCTGCCGGACAATCAAATGACTGGAGGCCCTCTGGTCCCAGCAGCACCCCAAGAAGCCACTGCCAAGGCTGCAATTGTCCGAAAGAGAAACATGCTGCAATGGAGCCAGTTTTCAAAGTAAAACTGGGGTCAAATTGGTAAATATTGGTAAGAGTGGCGAAGGTGTGGTGGGAATGCTCGGTGTGGGCTGGACAGTACAGGGGGGAGGGGAAATGAGAAGATGGTGGAATACCTTGGGCTAGAGGGTCGATAACAAAGTAAGGACGCACCTCATGGCCTAGCCATCTGTTTGTCCAAAGGAACATGGAAGTACAGGCAGATATCTTTAGCCTTTCCACACTGAAGGAAAGGTCAGGCAGTCACAATCAAGGACCCATTGAGATGGCATTGCTTTACCACTCTAGGGCATCAACTGTCCCATGGGTGATCAGGCAGTCCTCCCACTGCTTCCCTCACCACAGGTACAATTATAGCAGGGATCAGAATGTAAGCTTCATAGCTCCCTGGTTTTACAGCTCTCCTGCTGACCTATTATTCACTCCCAAGGAAGCTATGAAATTTGTGTCCATGTTTCATTTTGTTGCCCTGCTGATTTATTTACAGTTCTTAAATTTTAACTGGGATGCATCATTTTCCTTCTGACTGAGAACCAGAAAACTCCATTGAAAGCTAACTTACTTTCTCTTAATATTGTCTGGATGATAAGCTTTTCCAAAGGTTTTATGTGCTTCGACTAAAATATATTCTTAACAATGTATGTTCGTAAGGAAATTGAAGAATGTCACTACTATGCCATGGAATGCTAATTAAGTTTTGACACCTATTGTAACAATTAGGTCAGGTGCTGAATAAAGTGCATTTAGGAGGGAGGAACATGTTTTTAAAATGTTGCAGATACAAATAACTTACATTATTAGCAGAACTAGAAGTCAACCACACAGAAATTAGGCTTGATGTCACCTTATCTTACCCTAGCCAGAAACTGTTGTATAAGGTAATGGTTCTGAAAGAATTAACAGTGAAGTTACATTCGCTCAACCAATCTGTTGAGGACGCAAGTCTTTCAGATGGAAGCATTGAACTTTATTAGAGCAGATATATTCTGTACTGCTCCAAGAGACCTTAGCAATTATGCCCGATTAGTAGTAGTAACTGGACTTATTCTTATTATGCAATAAGCTATCTTGTTAACTAAGGCAAAATGCCTCTTCTGTTTAGATTCACCACTAGTATATGCTCTACAACTGCTAATTAGACAGTTCCTAGATGAAGTAGGTCAAAGAGAGCAACTGGCAGTTGTGGCAAATACCACAGAAAATAATGTGATGCCAAAAGAATAAATCAACTTTCTTTTATTTTTGTTCACAAAGCCTCAGGTTCTGTCCTGATTCAATACAGTTGTCTCTGAGGTGTGATTTTTTTTGCCATTGAGAAATGTTCATGGCAAGTGTAAGCAATCATCATTAGACTTTTTGGTTTTTTTTCAGAAAAAATTCTGTTCAATTACCCTGTCCAATAAGCTGATGTTGAATCTTGTATAGCAGAATGGATTCCGATCCGACCAAAACCGAGCAAAATGCAATTATGCCCAAAGATTGGAGAGACAGAGAATCTTTGGTCATTTTTATTTGACTGATTGGAAAATATTGTGACATTCCATTTAACAATGTAATTTAAAGTGCCTGTTGATACAGATTGTCTCAGACAACAGAAAATTTAATTAAAAAATAAAAAATGAATAAATAAAGATTACCAGGAAGAAACAGCATATTTTCACAGTCAAAACTTGCACAATTCACAGCAAAAATGTTTTAACAATAAAGGCACTTTTCCTAAAATACAATTCAATATAACTGGAAACTCAGTGACAATGGGAACTGCTGATGCTGGAGAATCCAAGATAACAAAGTGTGAAGCTGGATGAACACAGTAGGCCAAGCAGCATCCCAGGAGCACAAAAGCTGACATTTCGGGCCTCTGATGAAGGGTCTAGGCCCGGAATGTTAGCTTTTGTGCTCCTGAGATGCTGCTTGGTCTGCTGTGTTCATCTAGCTTCATACTTTGTAAACTGGAAACTCACACTGTTCTTTAAAATTAAATGTAACCATGAATTCAGATCTAGCTCAAACTGCTGCTTTTAGAATCATTACTGGGCCAAATATAAATCAATCTTTCAACCTATTTTGAATATGTACCAAAAGAAATAATATTAAGCAATGAATTAAAAATTTTTTCCACAATTGTGACAATATAAAAATATTTATAGATTTTGTAATGTAGAATGATTACTACAACCTATTTTGTAAATCTGTTGCTGCTGGAAATTAACATTTAATCCAATCAGTTGTGAAGAATACCACAAGGTATATTTAACAAAGAAACAACAAAGAAACCTACAGCACAGGAACAGGCCCTTCGGCCCTCCAAGCCTGCGCTGATCAACATCCACTGTCTAACCTGTCATCTACATGTCATTTACATGAAAAATTCAGCTTTCAATAGATATTAGTACAATGAACACCCCTTCCTTTACTAGCAATGGAGCCTCAGACCACTTTGCCTCACAAGGCCTAAAGCACATTTTTGCTCACCATGGATTTCATTATAAGATCCAAAGGAACAGCTAACTAAATCAAAGATAATAAAATGTGAGGCTGGATGAACACAGCAGGTCAAGCAGCATCTCAGGAGCACAAAAGCTGACGTTTCGGGCCCAGACCCTTCATCAGAGAGGGGGATGGGGAGAGGGAACTGGAATAAATAGGGAGAGAGGGGGAGGCGGACCGAAGATGGAGAGTAAAGAAGATAGGTGGAGAGAGTATAGGTGGGGAGGTAGGGAGGGGATAGGTCAGTCCAGGGAAGACGGACAGGTCAAGGAGGTGGGATGAGGTTAGTAGGTAGCTGGGGGTGCGGCTTGGGGTGGGAGGAAGGGATGGGTGAG
This sequence comes from Stegostoma tigrinum, assembly GCF_030684315.1. Taxonomy (NCBI): domain Eukaryota; kingdom Metazoa; phylum Chordata; class Chondrichthyes; order Orectolobiformes; family Stegostomatidae; genus Stegostoma; species Stegostoma tigrinum. The sequence goes on along the minus strand of NC_081364.1, from coordinate 40,440,212 downwards.
AGGAAGAACCGGTTCGGGAGGCAGAGACAGGTTGGACTGGTTTTGGGATGCAGTGGGTGGGGGGGAAGAACTGGGCTGGTTGTGTGGTGCAGTGGGGGGAGGGGACGAACTAGGCTGGTTTAGGGATGCAGTAGGGGAAGGGGAGATTTTGAAACTGGTGAAGTCCACATTGATACCATATGGCTGCAGGGTTCCCAGGCAGAATATGAGTTGCTGTTCCTGCAACCTTCAGTTGGCATCATTGTGGCAGTGCAGGAGGCCCATGATGGACATGTCATCTGAGGAATAGGAGGGGGAGTGGAAATGGTTTGCGACTGGGAGGTGCAGTTGCTTGTTGCGAACCGAGTGGAGGTGTTCTGCAAAGCGGTCCCCAAGTCTCCGCTTGGTTTCCCCAATGTAGAGGAAGCCGCACCGGGTACAGTTTCTTTGCAGAAAATCCAAGCGGAGGCTTGGGGACTGCTTTGCAGAACACCTCCGCTCAGTTCGCAACAAACAACTGCACCTCCCAGTTGCAAACCATTTCCACTCCCCCTCCCATTCTCTAGATGACATGTCCATCATGGGCCTCCTGCACTGCCACAATGATGCCACCCGAAGGTTGCAGGAACAGCAACTCATATTCTGCCTGGGAACCCTGCAGCCATATGGTATCAATGTGGACTTCAAAATCTCCCCTTCCCCTACTGCATCCCTAAACCAGCCTAGTTCATCCCCTCCCCCCACTGCACCACACAACCAGCCCAGTTCTTCCCCCCGACCCACTGCATCCCAAAACCAGTCCAACCTGTCTCTGCCTCCCGAACCGGTTCTTCCTCTCACCCATCCCTTCCTCCCACCCCAAGCCGCACCCCCAGCTACCTACTAACCTCATCCCACCTCCTTGACCTGTCCGTCTTCCCTGGACTGACCTATCCCCTCCCTACCTCCCCACCTATACTCTCTCCACCTATCTTCTTTACTCTCCATCTTCGGTCCGCCTCCCCCCTCTCCCTATTTATTCCAGTTCCATCTCCCCATCCCCCTCTCTGATGAAGGGTCTAGGCCCGAAACGTCAGCTTTTGTGCTCCTGAGATGCTGCTTGACCTGCTGTGTTCATCCAGCCTCACATTTTATTATCTTGGAATTCTCCAGCATCTGCAGTTCCCAAATTCTCTGATACTAAGCTAACTAAATCATTTGTTTCTCATCTCTGCTTCAGGGAAATATTAACTTCCTACTAGATTGTTTTGCTTGGCCATTAATTTTATTCTTATGTGAAATATCTTAGCACTTTGCTAAAACATTGGCTCGAAAGGAAAAAATGATCTGCCTAACTTTGATGCTGTGCCTTGAAACTTCTGTGATTAGTGTTACAAGATGTAAATGTAACAGAGTTTCAGAGATCAGACCAAAGACATAAGTCAGTGGGGCCTTCACACTGCTCATTTCCTTTTAGTTTGTCTACCACATTTGGCTGGAATAGAAGTTGCATTGTTTGACATTTTCACACAGTTTAAAACACACAAAGCATTTAATTGTCATGTGGCATGTGAATTCACTTTCCAATATGAACTGAGTCTGTAGATCTGGACAGTGAAAGCAAATTTTACTTAGTAAGTATGTGTTCATTTTCTTAGTGGCAAACTAACTTGTTTCTGCCCTTGTGTTGTTGAAACTAACTATGAAACACTTGGCATTAATTAGACTGAAAACCCTACAGTGCAGGTTTAATGACTGATGATTTTAAATTACATCTCACTTGACCTAATTCAGCAAGTTGGAAGTTATAGCAGTAAATCAAAGAGTCTAAGATAGATTAGTACTCCTCTGTTCCAAATAAAAACTTACAGTAATGGATTGATTGCTGTGGCTCTGAGTTAGCTTCTCAAGTTTATTATTTATAAGGTTCCCTCGTGTTAACAAAGTTCAAACATGATTAAATGAATGAAAAAGAATGAGGGTGATGGCTGCCTGAAACAAAAACAGAAAAGATTGGAAACACTCAGCCAATCAGCCAGATAGAAAAACAAAAGATAATGGGCCAAATTTCCATGGCCTCGGGCTTAAAGAGGGTTTGGGGGA